>NC_086003.1:10369253-10670603 GCF_030014385.1 Trichomycterus rosablanca | reverse complement strand
ATCAGCTGATGAACAGCCTATTTCAGTTAAATTGTTGTTTTCAATAAATTGCCTGCTCAAAAGTTTTTGTCTCTTGCGCCCATTTCTTCTTTTAGCATTGTGAAGCTCTACTTAGAACCTTCTTAAGATCCAGTAGTGCAAAATGCAAATTCTTGCAATTTTTTAACTGGTCTTAAGATTTTGATCAGGAGTGTGTATATATATATATATATATATATATATATATATATATATATATATATATATATATATATACTGTGTATATATATATATATATATATATATATATATATATATATAGTATATACAGTATATACAGTACAGGCCAAAAGTTTGGACACACCAGCCAAACGTTTGGACACACCTTCTCTTCAATGTTTTTTCTTGATTATTTTTATTTTCTACATTGTAGATTAATACTGAAGACATCCAAACTATGAAGAATTATGTAGTGAACCAAAAAGTGTTAAACAAACCAGAATATGTTTTGTATTTTACCAACTCTACCTCTGCACAACCCAACTGATGGTCTCAAACACATTAAAAAAGCAACAAATTCAAAAAATTCACTCTAGACAAGGCACAAACATTCATTGAAAACCATTCCAGGTGGAAACCTAATAAAGCTGGTTGAGAAAATTTCAAAGAGTGTGCAAATCTGTCATTAAAGCAAAAGATGGCTACTTTGAAGAATCTAAAATATAAAACATATTCTGGTTTGTTTAACACTTTTTTGTTTACTACATAATTCCATATGTGTTCCTTCATAGTTTGGATGTCTTTAGTATTAATCTACAATGTAGAAAATTAAAAAAAAAAATTAAGAAAAACCACAGGAATGAGAAGGTGTGTCCAAACTTTTGGCCTGTACTGTATATATACAGTGTATCACAAAAGTGAGTACACCCCTCACATTTCTGCAGATATTTAAGTATATCTTTTCATGGGACAACACTGACAAAATGACACTTTGACACAATGAAAAGTAGTCTGTGTGCAGCTTATATAACAGTGTAAATTTATTCTTCCCTCAAAATAACTCAATATACAGCCATTAATGTCTAAACCACCGGCAACAAAAGTGAGTACACCCCTTAGTGAAAGTTCCTGAAGTGTCAATATTTTGTGTGGCCACCATTATTTCCCAGAACTGCCTTAACTCTCCTGGGCATGGAGTTTACCAGAGCTTCACAGGTTGCCACTGGAATGCTTTTCCACTCCTCCATGACGACATCTCGGAGCTGGCGGATATTCAAGACTTTGCGCTCCTCCACCTTCCGCTTGAGGATGCCCCAAAGATGTTCTATTGGGTTTAGGTCTGGAGACATGCTTGGCCAGTCAATCACCTTTACCCTCAGCCTCTTCAATAAAGCAGTGGTCGTCTTAGAGGTGTGTTTGGGGTCATTATCATGCTGGAACACTGCCCTGTGACCCAGTTTCCGGAGGGAGGGGATCATGCTCTGCTTCAGTATTTCACAGTACATATTGGAGTTCATGTGTCCCTCAATGAAATGTAACTCCCCAACACCTGCTGCACCCATGCAGCCCCAGACCATGGCATTCCCACCACCATGCTTGACTGTAGGCATGACACACTTATCTTTGTACTCCTCACCTGATTGCCGCCACACATGCTTGAGACCATCTGAACCAAACAAATTAATCTTGGTCTCATCAGACCATAGGACATGGTTCCAGTAATCCATGTCCTTTGTTGACATGTCTTCAGCAAACTGTTTGCGGGCTTTCTTGTGTAGTGACAGCCATGCAGACCAATTTGATGTAGTGTGCGGCGTATGGTCTGAGCACTGACAGGCTGACCCCCCACCTTTTCAATCTCTGCAGCAATGCTGACAGCACTCCTGCGCCTATCTTTCAAAGACAGCAGTTGGATGTGACGCTGAGCACGTGCACTCAGCTTCTTTGGACGACCAACGCGAGGTCTGTTCTGAGTGGACCCTGCTCTTTTAAAACGCTGGATGATCTTGGCCACTGTGCTGCAGCTCAGTTTCAGGGTGTTGGCAATCTTCTTGTAGCCTTGGCCATCTTCATGTAGCGCAACAATTCGTCTTTTAAGATCCTCAGAGAGTTCTTTGCCATGAGGTGCCATGTTGGAACTTTCAGTGACCAGTATGAGAGAGTGTGAGAGCTGTACTACTAAACTGAACACACCTGCTCCCTATGCACACCTGAGACCTAGTAACACTAACAAATCACATGACATTTTGGAGGGAAAATGACAAGCAGTGCTCAATTTGGACATTTAGGGGTGTAGTCTCTTAGGGGTGTACTCACTTTTGTTGCCGGTGGTTTAGACATTAATGGCTGTATATTGAGTTATTTTGAGGGAAGAATAAATTTACACTGTTATATAAGCTGCACACAGACTACTTTTCATTGTGTCAAAGTGTCGTTTTGTCAGTGTTGTCCCATGAAAAGATATACTTAAATATCTGCAGAAATGTGAGGGGTGTACTCACTTTTGTGATACACTGTATATACACTTCAACTATGAGAGACAAAATGAGAAAAAAAAAATCCAGGAAATCACATTGTAGGATTTTTAAAGAATTTATTCGTAAATTATGGTGGAAAATAAGTATTTGGTCAAGATAGATGATAGATAGATAGATACTTTATTGATCCCGAAGGAAATTAAAGCCCCAGTAGCATAATACAACAAATAATTAACAGTACAAAACAAAACAAAAGCAAACAGAAAAGTAAAAATAGAACAGAGTCTTTCTTGTGATTAACATAAAATGAATAACTGGTAACTGTAATGATGCATGAGGTATATTGCTAGTGTAAAAATTGAATAGTAATTAAATTATTAAATTATTAAATAGTAAAGTGACATGTGACAATATTGCACAATGTGGCCAATATAGCCAAATATATACATACACATATACATACATATTCACACATGCAAATACATACACATATATACTCATGTACATATATGCAAATACCTACACACATATATACATACATATATATATATATATATATATATATATATATATATATATATATATATATATATATATATATATATATATATATATATACACACCTGCACATGCACACAAGTGCATACGAGTACGTACACACATGGCTACACTAGAAACCCTCAGTCTTTAGCTACAGTCAGCCGTCCCTACCTGGTGGAGTTGTAGAGCCTAATGGCTCTGGGTACGACTTTCTAAGCCTGTCCGTGGAGCAGCTCTGAGACAGCAGCCTGTCACTAAACATGCTCCTCTGTTTAATAATCACTGTATACAGTGGGTGACTGACATTGTCCATGATAGAATAGAGTTTACACAGTGTCCTCTTTTCTGCCACTGTTACCAGTGGTTCCAGTTCAATAACAAACAAGCAAGATTTCTGGCTCTCACAGACCTGTAACTTTTTCTTTAAGAAGCTCTTCTGTCCTCCACTCATTACCTGTATTAATGGCACCTGTTTGACCTTGTTATCTGTATAAAAGACACCTGTCCACAGCCTCAAACAGTCAGACTCCAAACTCAACCATGGCCAAGACCAAAGAGCTGTCGAAGGACACCAGGAAGAAAATTGTAGACCTGCACCAGGCTGGGAAGAGTGAATCTACAATAGGCAAGCAGGTTGGTGTGAATCAATCAACTGTGGGAGCAATTGTAAGAAAATGGAAGACATACAAGACCATTGATAATCTCCCTTGGGGTCAAGATCTCATCCCGTGGGGTCAAAATGATCATGAGAACGGTGAGCAAAACTCCCAGAACTACACGGAGGGACCTGATGAATGACCTGCAGAGAGCTGGGACCAAGTAACAAAGGCTACCATCAGTAAACACACTACGCCGAGAGGGACTCTCATCCTGCAGTGCCAGGCGTGTCCCCCTGCTTAAGCCATTACATGTCCAGGCCCGTCTGAAGTTTGTCAGAGAGCATATGGATGATCCAGAAGAGGATTGGGAGAATATCATGTGGTCAGATGAAACCAAAATGGAACTTTTTGGTAAAAACTCAACTCGTCGTGTTTGGAGGAAGAAGAAGAACCCAAGAACACCATACCTACTGTGAAGCATGGGGGTGGAAACATCATGCTTTGGGGCTGTTTTTCTGCAAAGGGGACAGGACGACTGATCCGTGTTAAGGGAAGAATGTATCCATGTATCGTGAGATTTTAAGCCAAAACCTCCTTCCATCAGTGAGAGCATTGAAGATGGAACGTGGCTGGGTCTTCCAGCATGACAATGATCCTAAACACACCGCTCGGGCAATGAAGGAGTGGCTCCGTAAAAAGCATTTCAAGGTCCTGGAGTGGCCTAGCCAGTCTCCAGACCTCAACCCCATAGAAAATTTGTGCAGTCCGTGTTGCCCAGCGACAGCCCCAAAACATCACTGCTCTAGAGGAGATCTGCATGGAGGAATGGGCCAAAATACATATTGCTACAGTGTGTGCAAACCTGGTGAAGACTTAAAGAAAACGTTTGACCTCTGTCATTGCCAACAAAGGTCCTGTTACAAAGTATTGAGTTGAACTTTTGTTATTGACCAAATACTTATTTTCCACCATAATTTACAAATAAATTCTTTAAAAATCCTACAATGTGATTTCCTGGATTTCTTTTTCTCATTTTGTCTCTCATAGTTGAAGTGTACCTATGATGAAAATTACAGACCTCTCTCATCTTTCTAAGTAGGAGAACTTGCACAATCAGTGGCTGACTAAATACTTTTTGGCCCCACTGTATGTATATATATATATATATATATATATATATATATATATATATATATATATATATATATATATATATATATATATATATACAGTGTATCACGAAAGTGAGTACACCCCTCACATTTCTGCAAATATTTCATTATATCTTTTCATGGGACAACACTATAGACATGAAACTTGGATATAACTAAGAGTAGTCAGTGTACAACTTGTATAGCAGTGTAGATTTACTGTCTTCTGAAAATAACTCAACACACAGCCATTAATGTCTAAATAGCTGGCAACATAAGTGAGTACACCCCACAGTGAACATGTCCAAATTGTGCCTAAAGTGTCAATATTTTGTGTGACCACCATTATTATCACTGCCTTAACCCTCCTGGGCATGGAATTCACCAGAGCTGCACAGGTTGCTACTGGAATCCTCTTCCACTCCTCCGTGATGACATCACGGAGCTGGTGGATGTTAGACACCTTAAACTCCTCCACCTTCCACTTGAGGATGCGCCACAGGTGCTCAATTGGGTTTAGTCCATCACCTTTACCTTCAGCTTCCTCAGCAAGGCAGTTGTCATCTTGGAGGTTGTGTTTGGGGTCGTTATCCTGTTGGAAAACTGCCATGAGGCCCAGTTTTCGAAGGGAGGGGATCATGCTCTGTTTCAGAATGTCACAGTACATGTTGGAATTCATGTTTCCCTCAATGAACTGCAGCTCCCCAGTGCCAGCAACACTCATGCAGCCCAAGACCATGATGCTACCACCACCATGCTTGACTGTAGGCAAGATACAGTTGTCTTGGTACTTCTCACCAGGGCGCCGCCACACATGCTGGACACCATCTGAGCCAAACAAGTTTATCTTGGTCTCGTCAGACCACAGGGCATTCCAGTAATCCATGTTCTTGGACTGCTTGTCTTCAGCAAACTGTTTGCGGGCTTTCTTGTGCGTCAGCTTCCTTCTGGGATGACGACCATGCAGACCGAGTTGATGCAGTGTGCGGCGTATGGTCTGAGCACTGACAGGCTGACCTCCCACGTCTTCAACCTCTGCAGCAATGCTGGCAGCACTCATGTGTCTATTTTTTAAAGCCAACCTCTGGATATGACGCCGAACACGTGGACTCAACTTCTTTGGTCGACCCTGGCGAAGCCTGTTCCGAGTGGAACCTGTCCTGGAAAACCGCTGTATGACCTTGGCCACCATGCTGTAGCTCAGTTTCAGGGTGTTAGCAATCTTCTTATAGCCCAGGCCATCTTTGTGGAGAGCAACAATTATATTTCTCACATCCTCAGAGAGTTCTTTGCCATGAGGTGCCATGTTCAATATCCAGTGGCCAGTATGAGAGAATTGTACCCAAAACACCAAATTTAACAGCCCTGCTCCCCATTTACACCTGGGACCTTGACACATGACACCAGGGAGGGACAACGACACATTTGGGCACAATTTGGACATGTTCACTGTGGGGTGTACTCACTTATGTTGCCAGCTATTTAGACATTAATGGCTGTGTGTTGAGTTATTTTCAGAAGACAGTAAATCTACACTGCTATACAAGCTGTACACTGACTACTCTAAGTTATATCCAAGTTTCATGTCTATAGTGTTGTCCCATGAAAAGATATAATGAAATATTTGCAGAAATGTGAGGGGTGTACTCACTTTCGTGATACACTGTATATATATATATACAGTATCACAAAAGTGAGTACACCCCTCACATTTCTGCAGATATTTAAGTATATCTTTTCATGGGACAACAATGACACAATGAAAAGTAGTCTGTGTGCAGCTTATATAACAGTGTAATTTTATTCTTCCCTCAAAATAACTCAATATACAGCCATTAATGTCTAAACCACCGGCAACAAAAGTGAGTACACCCCTTAGTGAAAGTTCCTGAAGTGTCAATATTTTGTGTGGCCACCATTATTTCCCAGAACTGCCTTAACTCTCCTGGGCATGGAGTTTACCAGAGCTTCACAGGTTGCCACTGGAATGCTTTTCCACTCCTCCATGACGACATCACGGAGCTGGCGGATATTCGAGACTTTGCGCTCCTCCACCTTCCGCTTGAGGATGCCCCAAAGATGTTCTATTGGGTTTAGGTCTGGAGACATGCTTGGCCAGTCCATCACCTTTACCATCAGCCTCTTCAATAAAGCAGTGGTCGTCTTAGAGGTGTGTTTGGGGTCATTATCATGCTGGAACACTGCCCTGCGACCCAGTTTCCGGAGGAAGGGGATCATGCTCTGCTTCAGTATTTCACAGTACATATTGGAGTTCATGTGTCCCTCAATGAAATGTAACTCCCCAACACCTGCTGCACTCATGCAGCCCCAGACCATGGCATTCCCACCACCATGCTTGACTGTAGGCATGACACACTTATCTTTGTACTCCTCACCTGATTGCTGCCACACATGCTTGAGACCATCTGAACCAAACAAATTAATCTTGGTCTCATCAGACCATAGGACATGGTTCCAGTAATCCATGTCCTTTGTTGACATGTCTTCAGCAAACTGTTTGCGGGCTTTCTTGTGTAGAGACCTAAGAAGAGGCTTCCTTCTGGGGTGACAGCCATGCAGACCAATTTCATGTAGTGTGTGGCGTATGGTCTGAGCACTGACGGGCTGACCCCCCCACCTTTTCAATCTCTGCAGCAATGCTGACAGCACTCCTGCGCCTATCTTTCAAAGACAGCAGTTGGATGTGACGCTGAGCACGTGCACTCAGCTTCTTTGGACGACCAACGCGAGGTCTGTTCTGAGTGGACCCTGCTCTTTTAAAACGCTGGATGATCTTGGCCACTGTGCTGCAGCTCAGTTTCAGGGTGTTGGCAATCTTCTTGTTGCCTTGGCCATCTTCATGTAGCGCAACAATTCGTCTTTTAAGATCCTCAGAGAGTTCTTTGCCATGAGGTGCCATGTTGGAACTTTCAGTGACCAGTATGAGAGAGTGTGAGAGCTGTACTACTAAATTGAACACACCTGCTCCCTATGCACACCTGAGACCTAGTAACACTAACGAGTCACATGACATTTTGGAGGGAAAATGACAAGCAGTGCTCAATTTGGACATTTAGGGGTGTAGTCTCTTAGGGGTGTACTCACTTTTGTTGCCGGTGGTTTAGACATTAATGGCTGTATATTGAGTTATTTTGAGGGAAGAATAAATTTACACTTATATAAGCTGCACACAGACTACTTTTCATTGTGTCAAAGTGTCATTTTGTCAGTGTTGTCCCATGAAAAGATATACTTAAATATCTGCAGAAATGTGAGGGGTGTACTCACTTTTGTGATACACTGTGTATATATATATATATATATATATACAGTGTATCACGAAAGTGAGTACACCCCTCACATTTCTGCAAATATTTCATTATATCTTTTCATGGGACAACACTATAGACATGAAACTTGGATATAACTTAGAGTAGTCAGTGTACAGCTTGTATAGCAGTGTAGATTTACTGTCTTCTGAAAATAACTCAACACACAGCCATTAATGTCTAAATAGCTGGCAACATAAGTGAGTACACCCCACAGTGAACATGTCCAAATTGTGCCCAAATGTGTCGTTGTCCCTCCCTGGTGTCATGTGTCAAGGTCCCAGGTGTAAATGGGGAGCAGGGCTGTTAAATTTGGTGTTTTGGGTACAATTCTCTCATACTGGCCACTGGATATTCAACATGGCACCTCATGGCAAAGAACTCTCTGAGGATGTGAGAAATATAATTGTTGCTCTCCACAAAGATGGCCTGGGCTATAAGAAGATTGCTAACACCCTGAAACTGAGCTACAGCATGGTGGCCAAGGTCATACAGCGGTTTTCCAGGACAGGTTCCACTCGGAACAGGCTTCGCCAGGGTCGACCAAAGAAGTTGAGTCCACGTGTTCGGCGTCATATCCAGAGGTTGGCTTTAAAAAATAGACACATGAGTGCTGCCAGCATTGCTGCAGAGGTTGAAGACGTGGGAGGTCAGCCTGTCAGTGCTCAGACCATACACCGCATACTGCATCAACTCGGTCTGCATGGTCGTCATCCCAGAAGGAAGCTGACGCACAAGAAAGCCCGCAAACAGTTTGCTGAAGACAAGCAGTCCAAGAACATGGATTACTGGAATGCCCTGTGGTCTGACGAGACCAAGATAAACTTGTTTGGCTCAGATGGTGTCCAGCATGTGTGGCGGCGCCCTGGTGAGAAGTACCAAGACAACTGTATCTTGCCTACAGTCAAGCATGGTGGTGGTAGCATCATGGTCTTGGGCTGCATGAGTGTTGCTGGCACTGGGGAGCTGCAGTTCATTGAGGGAAACATGAATTCCAACATGTACTGTGACATTCTGAAACAGAGCATGATCCCCTCCCTTCGAAAACTGGGCCTCATGGCAGTTTTCCAACAGGATAACGACCCCAAACACAACCTCCAAGATGACAACTGCCTTGCTGAGGAAGCTGAAGGTAAAGGTGATGGACTAAACCCAATTGAGCACCTGTGGCGCATCCTCAAGTGGAAGGTGGAGGAGTTTAAGGTGTCTAACATCCACCAGCTCCGTGATGTCATCACGGAGGAGTGGAAGAGGATTCCAGTAGCAACCTGTGCAGCTCTGGTGAATTCCATGCCCAGGAGGGTTAAGGCAGTGATAATAATGGTGGTCACACAAAATATTGACACTTTAGGCACAATTTGGACATGTTCACTGTGGGGTGTACTCACTTATGTTGCCAGCTATTTAGACATTAATGGCTGTGTGTTGAGTTATTTTCAGAAGACAGTAAATCTACACTGCTATACAAGTTGTACACTGACTACTCTTAGTTATATCCAAGTTTCATGTCTATAGTGTTGTCCCATGAAAAGATATAATGAAATATTTGCAGAAATGTGAGGGGTGTACTCACTTTCGTGATACACTGTATATATATATGTGTGTGTGTGTGTGTGTGTGTGTGTGTGTGTGTGTGTGTGTGTATTTGTGTGCTCAGCTACACTTACCATACAGATAACCTTTTAGGATATACATGTAAAATTATTTTTTTAATCTTGAATTTGTCTTAAATTTTGTTTGTGGTTGGTGCTTTGTTAAAACACCCAGATTACGTTTTTAGGCCAGTGACAGTGTCTTATGTCCTTATATTTAATGTTGCTTCATAGGATCCATATTTTACTTTATCCTCCATGAATATTTATTATCAGTGAGTTCTCTAAACATGGTTTAAATAAAACCAATGCTTGTGTGCACATTTTAGATACACAGCTGTGCTTCTTTTTTGTGTTTTGTGTGTCATGTAGGACCAAAGATGATTGGTGTAGTTTATTGCTTATTGTTTACTGTATAATTGTTGTTCCTGCTAATTTAGGTCAACGTGCAAGTTTCTTTTTTCTCCTTGTAACCTTTTTCATTTTTAGTCTAAAACATTATTAGTCTAGCAACCCAACTGCCCAGATAATGTTTGGGTGGTGGATAATTTTTAGCACTGTAGTGACACTCACATTGTAATGAGAAACTGGAAATTACAAACTAGGAATGCAAATTTTGCCAATTTTGTAATTTTGATTCTGTTGTTTGTTAACTAGTTAACCATTAGCATCCATAGTTTAAACGTACTATCCTCTTTATTGGAAACACATATCTTTCCTCTAGTTTTTATCAGTGGACAGTTTCTGATTAGAGGGTGCTGTTGGCTTTGTATTTTCAGTGAAACAGTTGTAGACATTGAGGTGTTTAAAATCACAACAACACTGCTGCATTTTATGCACTCATTATAACACACGCTACCATGTTATTACCATGTTAATGCATAGCAGTGCTAAAAACCACTCATATAACCACTCGAATAACATCTGTCAGCCGGGGACCCTTTTTATTGTTAAACAGGGTGCTGAGTTTGGTAAAAACGATTAGTCGACTAGTCAACGATTATTTATGTCATACCCTCCATCTCTGCCTTAACATAACAAAACCCTGTTATGTTATTTAAGTTCCAATATCAAATTAAAATAATGACCCATGAAACATGAATATGAAACTTAAGCTTGATAGTTTAATTAAATATATTTGACACATTAATACACAATCACAATAAAAAAAATCAATGAAATAAGAAAGCTTTGGACAGCATTAGAAAGTGTTATGTTTCAGAAGTTATCACTCTGGAAATCAAAAACATATATAACATGTGGTTGAGAAACATGTAAATGCTGTCTGTGAAGACAGCCATTTGAGGGGTGCACGAATCTCTTCTCATCCACACTCCATTGCTTAGTGCTATTAATAGAAAGAGCAAAAGAGAAAGCTGTATTAATTATCACAAACTGAAGGCTATGTATCATAGTTTATTACAAATAGTGTACTGGCTATGCCAACTAAACCACAACAGGTTAAATATCTTAACTGAATTATCTGCTGAGCTAACTAGCTATCATTAAGTGGAGGAGGCTTATTATTTAGAATGAATGCTCTCATTAACGAGAGCAAAAAATATGGAAGACGAGACAGGGTAACGTATGGAAGACGAGACAGGATAACGTTAACTATAATGTTAAGTTATATAACGTTACTCATATAAATTACTGATTAACTATTTCACTTAATGAGTTAGCTAGCAAACAAACCTGAAAAATGGCGATCTCTTAGATAGTTTTCCGACAAGTACTCTAGCATTAACAAACATTAACTACGTTGGTTACGCAGTGTAAAAACTTACCGGAATAACGCTGGTCATCACGGCTGCAGGGTGCTGGCGTTTCACCGTGTTGCTGGCGTGAAACCATAACTCTGCTTTGTAGTGTCTGCGTCCAGCTCGTTTCTTTGGGTTATTTTGGCTAAAATACTTTAGAAAGTTTCAGTCTCTTTATCTTCGCCTCTGTCTTCATAAACTTCCCGCTGCGCCATGGAAGCGATGCTGCGCCCCCTGCAGTCCCTTTAGTGCATTGCAATAATAACAATGAAATTCCACGTCGACAAATTTTTATAGTCGACGTTATCGATTACGTCGACTAATCGTTGCAGCCCTAGAATCATATAATGGTGCTTTCCTAAATGCATTCTTATACTAAGTTACACAAAGTTTTAATTAAAAGACCATTGCAATTATTTGGTAAATTGTCCCAAAATAGTAGGAAACCTACTGCAATTATACAGTGTCTATAAATTAAACAATTTTAATATTTTTATTATATTTTTCTCTGTTCTTTTCCAGCATCTCTAAGTAGTCTACTGATCACACCATTCCCATCTCCGGGCTCCTCTCTCAGTAGTAGCTGTGCCAGTAGCTACCAGCGCCGCTGGTTACGTAGTCAGACTACAAGCTTGGAGAATGGAGTCTTTCCTCGATGGTGCGAATACACAATGGAACCACATTCTTGCTCATAGATGTACCTGCTTGCACTTTCCTTTAGCATGCCTGTCAGGGGACATACTTGTTTATCTTTTTTAAAACATAGAAATGTACATAGAAAATTATTTGTGTTCTTTTGCAAATAAACCAAAATGTGATTGTTAGCTTACATTATAAATGCCTGATATGTCTGTCATTAAAACATTTAGTTACCTGTTTCTTTTTCTGAAAGCTTATACAGGTCCACTGTGCTTAAAAACAAATAAGTTGTGGAATTCCCATTAGATGCAATTCATTTGTGAAGCATCTGGCAGAATAATAACAGCTAGACCATACCTGACTTGACTATGTACACACTAAGCCCTGATGTTTTTAATTCTGTGTGTATGGGTGTTACAGGTCTGTGGAGGAAAGCTTTAACATGTCTGATGAGAGTTGCGGCCCAAGCTTGGGTGTAGCAAGAAAAAAGAAGATAGCCATTGGGGTAATCTTCGTCCTGTCGCCCAACAAAGAGGAGAATGTCAAGTTTCAGGAGTTTTTCTTCTCCCACTTCCCTCTCTTTGAGAGCCATATGAACAAACTGAAAAGTGCCATTGAACAGGTAATGCATTTGCAATTCATTTTTAGAATATTTGGAGAGAGTTTAGAGAGTAAAAGGGGTTGTTTATTTTATAATTGGCACTACTATTTACTAAATGTAAGTGATGCTGATCCATTAACTGTCTTCTCTCTCTAAACACCCATTGTGTGTGTGTTTAATGTGTATTATAATTGTATATTATGTTATTATGTGGAACATCACTAATTCTGCTGACTACTTTCAGTCTTTCTTTATTTGACAGAAATGTGTACTTTAACACTAAGCACAGAATTAAAAAAAAATACAAGTCTGGTTCCTTTTAGTCTTAAAATTGCATGTATACACACTGCAAAGTCACTCAAGGTGTGGTTGGAGGACCACCAGATCCTAAGTCCCTGTCATGGCCAGCCCCTATTAAAAACATCTGAAATGTGATCAGTAGGAGAATGGTCACAAGCCATTAAAGATAAGCTGCTGAAATGTATACACTACAATTTGCATTAAATCACCTAACTGCAGTGTGAAGGACTGGTGGAGAGCATGCCAAATTGCATGAAAAGTGTGATTGAAAATCACATTATTCCACCAAATACTGATTTCTGAAGGTAAATTATGCTTCTGTTACTGGCAGTATTCTTTATGGTCATTTATAAAATGGAACACCTGCATAAAATGTTTATGCACAGTGAACCTCTGCAAAATAAAACAGCTGTTTAACATCTCTGAATACTCAAGTAGGCTGTTTGTTCATAACTTTGTAAACAGAACCTCCATAATCAACCTGGTATTTCATTGTTTTCTTTTTTTATTTATATATATTTTTAATTTGAATAACCCAAATAAGTACACTTTGCAAGGTTTGCATCACATTATATTAAATATATTTATAATGCTCTGCATTTACAAACAGCACTATTTTAACAGTTTATGGTTAACAGTACGTGTCCAGTATAACCACCCAGTCTGTTTTTCCTATCTGAATCACACTTGTATTGTTTAGGGTGTACAAACAGGATAATTAGTGTGTGAGAGTGTGTGTGATTCTGCAGAGCAGTTCTGATTTGGTGCTAAACAGAACTGGAAAAAGCCTAATGCTAAATAATTGTGACATTATAGAATAGGTAGCTCTGACCGTGCATTTCAATAGGCTGAACTAAACTCCGCTGACAGTCACTTATTAACTTCTCAATTTTGCCAAACATTTATTTACAGTGGCTGTTTTGTTTTTCTGTCTTAAAGGCAATGAAGATGAGCCGACGATCAGCTGATGTCAGTCAAAGAGTCCTGGCCCACAACCGCATAGTGGACAGCCTCAATGAATTTAGGTAAACGCAGCTTGGAAGTTTAGTGTGCAGGGCACACAGCCATGTATTTTTTTTTCAATGTCGTCTTGGCAAGTGAAGCATAAGGGCGCAGGGTTATGAGGTTGTGAGTCTCGTTGCTTGCATTTCTGTGTTTAGACATACAGCTGGCTAATCACGACCCCCCAAATAGCCTGTTGAGAGTTTTACTGAGCATTTAGTCAACTCTTGTTATGCAAGCTGGACAGCAATCAGAAAGCATGTGCTGTCTGAGCTCAAGTGACATGCCAAATCAGTCCTCAGTAAAAAAAAAAAAAAACTGCTTTGTAACCACTGCTGATTTGAGCCTTTTTAAATAACAGACAGATGTATAGGACCACGAATACTGTGGCAAAATGTACAAGATTACATTTGTAACTTTTGTTAAGTGCAGGCACTGATGTTGAAGAAGGTCTGGTTTTCAATCAGTGTTCCAGTTTATCCAAATGTTGGTTCACATCACACTTGTCCATGTCTGTTACCTTTCATGTTACCTATGAAGCACAAATGTTAATGTAAACTCGCTTTTCTCTGGAAAGGTTGATATGTTGAGCTAGCTTTCTGGTAAAACCCACCAGCCTCTCCTCAAATTAGATTTTGATTGATCAGCCAAGGTGAGTATGCATAGGCATTTGCACTTGTGTACATCATACCTTTGAACTTCTTTTAGCTAAGCCTCTCAAAAAGTAGCAAAATGTGATAGAGGATATCAAGTTTATATTTATCTTCAGCTTTGCTGTTGGACCAAACCTGATTTAAGTAAGCTAATCCCTCGTACAGATCCAGTCACTCTAACGCTAAATAAAATGTAATCCAAAAATGGAAGAACAGTTATTTGGCTTGGGTGGGGTGATATCGCTGATGGATTGTCAGTGTGGGGGTCTCCTGGCTCTCCCAGCACACTGCATATCAACAGTCATATGCCTGCTGGATTGTTGCCACAGCAATCTAATCTACTGCAGTGATGGGCTCTACCAGAATAGTAAATATTCACAAGGCAGAGATTTGTACATGATACGAAGGCATCAGTTGTGTACCCTCATAGAAATCAGATATACATTATATGGCTAAAAGTATTTGGACACGTGATCCAGAGCATTTTGAACCCATTCCCAAAAACAAATGGTATTAAAATAGAATTACATCTGTGATCTTTCCAGCTATAACAACAGCCACTCTTTTATGAAGGCTTTTCACAAGACTTTGAAGTATTTTTGTGGGGAATTTATGCCCATTCAGTCAAAAAACAAAAACATTTGTATGGCTGGGTACTGATGTTGGTCAAGAACGCATCAATTGGTGTTCCAGTTTATTCCAAAGCTATTCAGAGGCTCTGTGTAGGTCACTGGATTTTCTTTAAACCAAGCTTTTATTCATGTCTTTATAGAGCTTCTTTTGTGCACAGAAGCACAGTAATGCTGGAACAAAAATTTATTTATTACACCTGTTAGTAATTGTTGAGGCTGAATTCAAAATAGATTTAAAAATTAGAATGTGTACTAAAATATTTTTGTTTTTAAAATGTATTTGTAACCCCACCTGAAATTCAGATTAAGTTTTATATATTTGGCTGTTGTTTAAAAAATCTGACATGTAGACTTTTTTATATCGTATGTGTAATTTTTTAATGTATGAGGGTTCTTCAAAAAGCTTCTGCACTTTTTTAAACTCTATTTTTTAAGAATTTTAAAAACAAATTACATCACTTTTCTACATAGTTGCCTTCCTTTGCGATGCATTTTTTTCAGCGTCGTATCATTTTAAAGCCATCAGCAAAAATGTTTTTGATTGAGCGTGTAGCAACTGATGCACTGCTGCTTTCACATCATCATCACATGAAAATCTTCAGACACGACCAATTACTACTCCTTCCGCCCTCACCGTTTCCTATGAAAATATAAATGTACGGGAACTTGTTGACATGATATCTGCTTATAAGCACCCAGAATCACAAATGTCTGATTTTGTTTTACACAATTCAGTGAACTTTGTGTTATGTTTTATAGCTGTACAGTTGCAATCGGAAATATTCAACCCTCTCACCTTAAAGATGTTGTAGTGCTGTATTTAAAATCAAATGAAAATATGCTAAGAGTCGTAGAAGTCTCAGTAAACAAAGCAATTTCAATACGTTTACATGATTTTGAGTTGAAATAAAAAAAAACATTATTTCGGCAATGTCAGTGTAAACTGTTATTCAACCACAAGCCTCAGTACTTGGTGAAACATCCTCTTCCATTGATAACCTTTAATAAGCTAATTCAGCAAGTGCTAACAAGCTTTTGACATGTATACTGTGGAATCTTCCAGCTTCCAGCTCATTAAGGTTTCAGGACTTTTGTGTAATGACTGCTTTCTTTAAATCCCACTAAAGATTTTCTGTGGGATTTCAATATGTAAACTAAATAGGCCACATCTGTTTATTTTAGGAATAATTTCTTAATCAAGCATCTAATGACTTGGAAATGTGCTTGGGATCATCATCTTGTTGGAAAGTCCAATTATCACCAAGGTTAAATTTCACCATGAATGCCTTGGTATTTCTGTGAATCCATGATACAAATGTCATGCTGTCAAGATTGTCAGTACCTGCACCTGAAAGACATCTACACATCATAACTGATGCACCTCCATGCTTGACCATGGGAATAGTATACTTCTAGTCATAAGCCTTGCCTTTCTTTCACCAGACAAAACGTTGATTAATTTTGCCAACAGTTCTAGTTTACTAAAATACTGCATTGTTAATTTTCTTTGTTTATTTGCTGTATTATTCAGCTAAAAAATCTATCTCTGCAGAAAAGTTTGGTCATGAATTCTTATTTTCTTTGTTGTTAATGGTAACGTTTTTCTAATTAATTTTTATTAGTTGTAGTTTCATGTAGCACAACACACCTAATTTTTTTTCTCTTTTTTATGTGTACATCTATGCAGGACAACCATCTGCAACCTGTACACCATGCCACGCATGCCTGAGCCTGTCTGGCTTACCATGATGTCTGGTGCTGTTGAGAAGAACCAGCTTTGTGGCCACTTTATGCGTGAGCTTGCTTTACTGATGGAACAAGCTTCTAAAAATCAGTTGAGTATCTGTTTTCTATTTCAGAATTAGAGGTAGTTTTGATGCTGTTTAAACTGTTTCAAAGATTCATTAGTCATACTGGATTATCTTAGTTGAAATGGTTTATTAACTTAACACTCACATAAAACAAAATGGGACTGACAAAAAAACTTTAAAAAAAAAAAACGTAACAAAAAAAAAACTGAAAATGTATAAAACAGCACTAGTATGGATAGCAAAACACTGGCATGGAGACAAAGTAGCCAATAATAACATTTGTATTTTTTTATTTTTCGGTATTAATTTCTCTTTAGGTTTTTTCCGGCTCTTCTCACAGCTGTGCTTACTAACCATCTAGCCTGGGTGCCTACAGTCATGCCTAATGGCCAGCCACCAATCAAGATCTTTCTGGAGAAACATTCCTCAAAAAGTGTGGACATGCTGGCAAAGACACATCCGTACAATCCTCTATGGGCTCAACTTGGTAAATAAATGTCTGTGTATTGTAGAGATTGTAGAAAGGCAAGAATTCACTTAGCTTCAGTTAAGCCTCAACCCCTAGTCTGAGTTACATTATCTTGCCACTTCATACGGCTCTACATTAACTGGTTGATATATCCAAAATATTTTAGTTTTTATTCTTCTGCTTTTCTGTAAATGCTTTGTTTACAGTTATATATTGTTTACCTCAACACTCATTTCTCTACATGCTTTACACACCGGAATTCTGACAAACCACCTAATATGCTGGATAACAGCTCTGACTTGGCTAGGCATGGACTATGGACATGGATAGAATAGGACCTCAGCTTTCCTCCAGGCTGCATCGTAAAAGGCGATCAAAGGAGGCGCCCTGTTTACTGTGCGGTGCAACCCGTGTCCATGGAGAAGGGAGTCCTGGTGTTTGAGGGGAATGGCAGCTGCGGCTGTCATGTTCCCAACACAGCACTTCGGTCCTGAATTCGTGTAGACGGGAGGTTGAAGTGGCCCACTTCAATCAATCGGTTGGTCGGGTCTAGCCCTGACCCCTGTGGTTGTAGTCCTAGAGACTCCCAGAGGATCAGAAGGCGTCGGCTTTGGGTCAGTTGGATGGTGTTATAACATCAAATGTCCATCTGAGTATATCACCCCTATAGCCCTGATGAGCATCCGCTGGAGATCCGCGGCTCTGCTTATCCCCTAGTTGGGCTCCGAGGAGGGTGGGGCATAGGGTTGATGAACATGAAATTAATTACAATATGGAGAAGACCACAGCAAAAAGAAAACTGATCGACTTAGAACTGAATAAGAGCACCGACAGGAACTCTCATGTATAAGAACACTGGCAACGCTTCATCATCTTAGAATCAACAGAACCTGACTACCCACTGACCAAATTGTCCCCCTTTGCCATCCACAAGGGTATACTGGGCATGGCAGGCACAGTGAAAAACTTTAAAAAGTTGAAATCAGGTCAAGTTTTAGTTGAGTGTGAGAAGAGAATACAATCAGAAAACCTACTACGCACAACAGAACTAGCAGGATGCCCTGTAAAAGTCATACCGCACCCATACCTCAACTCCAGTAAGGGTGTTATACAGGTCAGGGAACTAGAAGACATGGATGATAAGGACATAACCAAAGAACTGATGTGCCAAGGTGTAACACATCTCCTCCCTGCTTTTATTTCAAACTTTTTAAAATACAGAACTTTCAGAGTAAAGGTCAACGGGACATATTCAGATATACATACGCAAGAAATGGGCGTCCCACAAGGAAGTATTTTATCCGTTACCCTTTTTAATATTAAAATAAACAGTATCATCAAGGCAATCGACCCGGATGTAATGGCATGTCTATATGTGGACGATCTCTGTATATGCTATAAGGGCAGATATATGGCAACCGTAACAAGAAAACTGCAATTAGCCATAAATAGTATACAGTCGTGGGCAATACAAAATGGCTTCAAAATATCAAAGGAAAATACCACTTTTACCCACTTCTGTAAAATCAGAAACATGTATCCAGAACCTGAACTCTCCTTTTTAGATGGAGAAGCCATAAAACGGGGAAAAGAGGCCAAGTTCCTTGGAATCTTACTGGACCAGAAACTAACTTTTAGATCTCAAATCAGCTACCAAAAACAAAGGTGCCAGAAACCTCTGAACATTCTCAAACCGCTCGCAAACACAAAGTGGGGAGCAAATCGAGACCTACTCCTGAACCTGCATAAGACCCTTGTCCTCTCTAGATTAGACTATGGAAGCATAGTGTATGGAGCAGCCAGAAAGTCTTACTTACGAACTCTAGACACATGTCATCATCAAGGACTGAGAGTGGCACTGGGAGCATTCTGGACCTCCCCAGTGCAAAGTCTATATATTGAAGCAGGCGAACTCCCATTGCACTGGAGATGGAAGTGCCAAGCACTCTGGTACATACTCAAACTAAGAGAGAACACAAGCAACCCAGCCTTCAATACAGTCTTCAAGAGAAACCTCTCTGCAGCTTACGATCTGAAACCAAGCCAGATCAGACCTGTGGGATAAAGACTACGATGGGATCTAGAAAACTTTCAGAAAAGAGCAATGCTAAATGATACACAAAGGAAAACCTTTCCCCCATGTGACCTTGGAAGTCCTTGCATCTCAGAAACCTTCACAAATTTCCCCAAGCAAACTACGAGCCCTGAAATAGCACAAAGTATATTCAAGGAATATAAAAGGCTACTTGTTTATTTACACAGATGGGTCAAAGACACCTACTCACACAGCCTTTTACTCCAAGACCAAAAAACAATGCATAAATATCCCCCCACACATCTCCATTTTTACTGCCGAAGCACAAGCAATTCTAATGGCTATAACATATTTCCAGAGATCAAGTCACCAGAAGGCTATCATATGCACAGATTCAAAGTCCTGTATTCAAGCCATCAAATCACTAAATATTGACCACCCCATCATTGAAGAAATACTGAATGAACTGAAAACACTGGAAGAATCAAACAAAATTCTGAGGTTTTGTTGGATGCCAGGCCACAAGGGTATTAGGGGAAATGAGGAAGCAGATACCATAGCCAAAAGAGCAGCAGAAGAACCAGTCACACCAATGTACATCCCACCAACAGACTTAAGACCCCTCATAAAGAGCTATGTACAAGAAAAATGGCAGGAGAACTGGGACTTACAAGAAAATAACAAACTCGGGGAAATTCAACAAAATGTACAACCATACAAAATGAACTATACCGAGAAGAGGGGGGACCAAGTAGCCCTCACACGATGCAGAATAGGACACTCAAGACTTACACACGGAAAGAATGGGTCGCTCTCAGGAGCTCAATGAATTCCATTGTGGCACCGTGATAGGATTCCACCTTTGCAACAAGTCCAGTCGTGAAATTTCCTCTCTACTAAATGTTCCACAGTCAACTGTCAGCGGTATTATAACAAAGTGGAAGCAATTGGGAATGACAGCAACTCAGCCACGTAGTGGTAGCCATGTAATATGACAGAGCGGGGTCAGCGGATGCTGAGGTGCATAGTGTGCAGAGGTCGCCAACTTTATGCAGAGTCAATTGCTACAGACCTCCAAACTTCATGTGGCCTTTAGATTAGCTCAAGAACAGTGCGTAAAGAGCTTCATGGAATGGGTTTCCATGGCCGAGCAGCTGCATTCAAGCCTTGCATCACCAAGCGCAATGCAAAGTGTCTGATGCAGTGGTGTAAAGCACGCCGCCACTTGACTCTAGAGCAGTGGAGATGTGTTCTCTGGAGTGACGAATCACACTTCATGAGTCTGGGTTTGGCGGTTGCCAGGAGAACGGTACTTGTCTGACTGCATTGTGCTAAGTGTAAAGTTTGGTGAAGGGGGGATTATGGCGTGGGGCTGTTTTTTAGGAGTTGGGCTCGGCCCCCTAGTTTCAGTGAAAAACTCTTAATGCTTCAGCTTACCAAGAGATTTTGGACAATTTCCTGCTCCCAACTTTGTGGGAACAGTTTGGGGATGGCCCCTTCTGCACACCAGGTGACTGCAGGTGGCCCCTTCTGCAGGTGACTGCACACCACTGCTGATACTTTAAATGGTTTTTCATGGCAAACTATTTTAATAAGATACATGATAGTTGATTTTTTTCCCCCTCTATATTAATTTGACAGGCTTAAAAGTGAAAACAATAAGTTATTCCTAATGACAACATCTGTCTTCATTCTTTTTAGGTGATTTATATGGTGCAATCGGCTCTCCGGTGCGGCTTTCACGTACAGTGGTAGTTGGACGGCGCCAGGAGTTCGTTCAGCGGCTCCTCTATGTTCTCACCTATTTCATCCGCTGCTCTGAACTGCTGGAGACAACCACAAGTGGGAACGGCACTGATGAGCCAGATGAAGAGGCTATTGATGTGCCTGGTACACTTATTACTACCTCACTGCGCCGTGGAGAGGTTGAGGAGTCTGAATACGTGCTTGTTACTGTGCATAAACACAACCAGGAGGGAAGTGAAACAGACATTACAGGTATGGAGGAGGAGCAGCAGCACACAAAGCATGTTGTACCAGTCATCAAGGCTGAGGATCTGAATGATGATCAGATTTGCCAGGAAGCTGGCAAGCCATTAGTTAACCCGTTAACAGAGACTCTGGTAAATGTGGGCACCACCTCACACATAAAAAGTGCCCCTTTGTTAAATGCACAAGAACAGTTAGAGAGGCGTGATTCTGTTGTGGAGCCAAGCAGTTTGCCAATAAAGATTATTCGGTCTCCGGGGATCCCGCTGGAGAAGAAACCACCTGATAAGATCATGTCAATTCTTCTGGGTGAGGAAGAGGAGACCAGCAAAGTAACTTTCCTTATTGGTGAGTCAATGTCACCAGAATCAGACACGGAAAGCCAGCGGTGCAAGGTTGAAGATGAGATTAGGAAGCACAAGATGCCTTTTTCGGAGAAACAAAAGCAGCAGTGTTGCAGTGAGCTGCCTAAACCACCGTTACTGGACCAAATCGAGAACAAGAAAGCTGCAACCTTAGTGAACATCACTAGAAGTCCTTCTTGTTTTAACCCTGGGGACCAAGAGACGAGCATTGACCTTTTTGATGAGTATTTTAATGAGAGTAACCCTGTGGAAACACGGACTATCGATGACGTCTCCGATATGGTGTTGCCCATGACTAAGATTGGTGCTGAAAAACTTCAAAAAGTGCAAGAGACTCAGTTTAGTCGGACAAAGGTTTGTGAGCAAAGGGAAAGTGAGCAGTGCCAGTGTAGCAAAAACATTGCCACCACAGGTGGCTGTACAAATTGTTCTGATGAGCAGGACAAAGGCATTGGGATTTCACTTCATTTACCGTACCAAGGAGAGGAGGGAGAGTTGAAAAAGGCACCTTTGCTAAATGAGTGGGAGATTCCACGTAATGAGAGCTCGGACAGCGCACTGGGAGACAGTGAAAGTGAGGATGCAGGGCAGGACCTTACCAAACAGGAGCAAGATGCACAATCCTTTAGTGAAGAACAAAGTGAATGGCAAGAGGAACTGGAGGTGTCCTTTCCTGGGTAAGTAAATACAAGTGAATCTTACATGGAAATCATTCAAGGAAATACCCTCTTATTTACGAGGCACTGATGTTTGCATATGACCTAATTAGTTTTAAAAAATTTCAGTGGGATTGAGGTCAGAGATTTGTGCAAGCCTCGGAGGTTCCTCCACACCAAACTACTCAAACCATCTCTTTATGGACCTTGCTTTGTGCTCAGAAGCATGTTGTGCTGGAACACAAAAGGGTCTTTAAACTGTTGCCACAAATATATGTTTTAATATTTTTTATATAATTTTAATATTATTTTATATTTATACACCTGAATTTTATAATTTATGCAAATTCTATAATTGGCATTCTATTAACTTTTCAAACCCCATTTCCAAAAGTTGGGCTACTTTCTAAAATGCAAGAAAACTGAAATCTACTGTTAAAGATAAACTAATTTATTTCACTTAAACCTTTATTTTACAGGCAACAGGACAAAGAAAAGATTTTCAGTGTTTTCACTATAAACAAATTTAGAAATTGATGTTTGCAACAAAACACTTAAAAAAGGACAGAGCCATGTTACCCACTGGGTCACATCACTTTTTCTTTTAATTATAATTTTTGATTGTTTAAAAAATTATTGTTGTGATACAAATTGTTGCAGTTTTGCAAGTGGATAATTTGCACATTCTTATTGTATACAAGGCTTGAGCTGCTCAACAGTCCGTGTTCACTGATGTCTGATTCTCCTCTTCATGATTCGCCATACATTTAAAAAAAATATATAAATTGTATTAATTTTGCAAACAACAAAGGCCATGAATTACACACACAGTAATCAAAAGATAACTGTAAAATGCAGAAAAGGAACAAATAATATATAAATAAATAAAAAACAAAAATAAAGTACAGTGCTTTTTACTTACCACTATGTAACATGCATAACATCAAAAATTGTAAACTGACTATTGTATTTAACCCCAACCCACCCTAAAATGCAATTATCAAGTCCCTCGCTAATAACCTAGAGACCCAACAAAGTTAATTATAAAAAGAAAAAAACATAAAAATTGAACATACAAGCATAGACATTCACTTTACCTGATACCTGACAAAAACAAAAGAAGGACAATTCTATTTCACTGTGTCTGCAAGAGATGACACCACTTAAAAACATTTTCAGCCTTAAAGATAATCTCCCTCAAGCTGTGAGGTAAGTCAGTCAGTAATGGGGACCAGATCTTATCAAAGTGACTGTCGTTTCCTCTCAACCTTGCTGTTAATCTCTCTAGGGGTAAAACTCTGAAAATATCCCTGTACCACTGTGTTACTGTTGGGGGTTTATCTCTTACCCACTCCTTCAGAATACACTTTCTAGCAAGCAGCAATAACTTTTCACGTAACTTCTTCATACTAATATCTTTGGTGGGCAGATTTAATATAAAAAATCCTGGGTCCTTACTTATTCTAGTTGAATAAGAATGTAGCAAAAAAACTGCTGCTGAGGAATGTCAAATTGTTGCTGAATTTGGACATTAAAGCATTTTTCTGATCTCCGATCACTTTTACTCCTCTGTCATACCAGTAGTCAAACATGCTATTTTAGACAAAAGGTGGAAAATCATCATTTCTAATTAGCGGTGTTAGTGCCCGCAAATGATTACCTTCTCCCATATACTTTATGATTTCTCGCCAAATGCTAAAAGTACTAAATAAAATGGGATTTTGTATGGGATGCTAAGTTCAGGGAGTCTCTAATCTGAGGTACTGTATGTTTCTTAATAAAGAAAAAGATGACACACCACTCATCCACACAGGGCTCTGAGCATAAATGACACTGTAACCATTCTCAAACCAAACGCATATGGCATGCCCAATTATAAAACCTTAGATTTGGTACAGCTAGATCCCCCTGCTTTGCTGGTAGCTGAAGAACTAAAATTTTTAACCTAGGTTTTTTGCTGTGCCAGATAAACCTTATAAATGCTCTTTCTAGATCAGTTAACGTTTTCCTATATAACCAAAGCGGTAGCATTGGCATAGGGTAGAGGATCCTAGGAAGAACATTTATTTTGATCAGACTAATTCTCCCCATCCATGATGAGCAGGTCATTCCAACGATCCAAATCACCTTTAAGTGACCGAATTATAGGGGTAAAATAGGTTTCCATAAATTCTGCAAATTTGTTGACACCCTTATCCCCAAATAAGAAAACCCGATGCGGACCATTTACACGGGAAGGTTGCAAGCTAATTAATATTGGGAAAATTTCCCATAGGCTTCTGATTTACTATAATTGATTTTGTAACCTGAGATCACACTGAATGAATCTATGACGGACAGGAGAGCTGGGACTAAAACCTCTGGGTTTGTAAGAAACAGGAGAATATCATCAGCATATAAAGTAGGGGTGGGTTTATAAAATCGATTTTTCGATTCGAATCGATCTTTATTTGAACGATCCGATATCGATTCATATAAACGCGAGATCGATATTTTAAATACGCCCCTTTTTACGGTGCACACGGAAATCTGTTACCCCCTTTAATTTCGCGTGACCAGCCAGTGTTTTTTCATGTAACGAGATCTGACCTGCACATCAGTTTAGCATGGCAGAAGCTCAAGTTATGACCACTACACAACTTTTTGTTCTGATTTTCGCTCTGGCGACGGGTCGGTGCTGGATTCGGGAGGAACTCGGTGTTCGCTCTGCGATCAAAACTCGGCTCTCAATCAATGTGAGAAACAGCGAGGGGAAACACAGGGGAGAGGTTGGAAACAGGTGGAGAGCAATATAGTTTCTATCAGAATACATCAGCACACGTGAGTTTTACAGTATTTCTGACCTGATCGTTCTCTACAAAACAAAATATTTATTAACCTCCAACTCACTACAGAACGATTCATGCTGCTCATGTTGCCAAATCCACTCAGATTCATTTATTTCATCAGCGCACAAACTTTGATCGCTCGCTACTTGTTGATGTGCATGTTTGGACGTGGTATCATTAAACCTTTCATCACTTCTCACGTGTGTTTTCGTGACAAAACGTAGTTTTGGAGACCAGAGAAGCTCGCCTGTGATTCCCCCTGGTGATAGATGGTGTAGTGTAAAACCCCCCATCGCCGATCAGTCGTGTAGTGTGAACATTACAGCGACCAGGTGTTAATCAGTGTCGTGTAGTGTAAACTTGGCATAAGCTGTTCAACAGCCAGGTGTATGTTTACATTACATTTACAATGTTGTAGCGGGTCAGATATATAAAATAATAATAAAAAATGAATGTTACTGTTTTGGATTAATTATTTATGTAAACAAAATACACAAATATTTTTAATAATGAGTGTTTTTTTGTACAATTATCACATTCATTCTCTGAACATCTGTACATATTTAAACAAAACCTGTTAATGTAACTCAAATATGCCTAAATGTGTTGAATCGAAATTGAATCGAAAATCGAAGATCGAATCGGGACCTTGTGAATCGGAATCGAATCGATCCAGGATAGTTACTGCCAGGGGCTCTAGCACAAGTGCGAAAATTAGAGGGGAGAGGGGACACCCTTGCCTGGTACCCCGCTGTGATGGGAATGAACGCAGGCCTTGGGGGAAGAATAAAGAATCTGCACCCACTTAATAAAGTTTCTTCCCAACCCAAAACGATCCAGGACATCAAACATTCTTCCTATTGTTCCCAGCAGTTAAAATGCCATTTTAAGTCATTAAACATAATTTAAGTGAATGTTTGTTCATTGTTTTTTTTTTTGTTTGCTTTGTTTTGACAGGGTGGATTTGGTTGAAAATTACTCTAAACCAAGCATTGCAAACTTTGGAAGATCACTGTTTGGTGGCTACTGTCCTACTTACGTCCCTGACTTTGTTCTACATGGAGTTCCCAATGACAGCAAGCTGAGACACAGTCTTGCATCTGATTTGGCCCATGCAGTTCAGGTGAATTATTTTATTACTGGCTTTAATGGGTGTGTTCGAAAAGCTAGGGAGCTCTCTACATAGGCAGCATTTTACGTCATCCTGTGCGCGCTCCCGAGAAGGAGGCTGTTCGAAATCCTAGATGCCTTAATATCCTCACTACTAAGGCATCTTAACATTTCAATGGTATTTTGACTCAAGAACAAGTGAGCATCCGACGCTGCCTCAGTGATCAAGGCAATCCCAGCATTCATTGCGGGTCGGGTGCTCTTCTTTCACAGAAAAATAAACATGGCTGACTGTGCGGACAAACGAAGGGAGTTATTTTCGTAAATTAACGTAATTAACGTAAATAAAATATAACTGATTTTTAACTTGTATAAACTTGTACCGTTCGAATAACCTGCCTCAAATAAAATTCTCTCTACTGAGGCGGCTGCCTATGTAGACAGTAAGACAGCAAGGTAGCTCCCTAGGTTTTCGAACACACCCCAATGTCTTACTTTCCTGACAAGCTTACAGGAGCTAAAGAAACAGCAAGCAAACAGTGTCGGATTGGTGACTACACCTATTAAGTTCATTGCCTAGGCTTCTTGAATTTTTTTGTTGGTGTTAAACTTACATTTTTAACAGAACATTAAAAGCCTGCTTTAATAGAAGTGTTTTATTAATAAAAAAAAATGTAAACATATGTTGCGACATTTAAATAAGTAGTATATGGTAAAACATAAATAACATATTGACACATGTACCGTGCATTCTCAAAGTATTCCAAAGGCAAAAACTGATCTGATATTACAAATGTATAAGACTTTATTCAGTAATTTGTAGAAACTCATTTGACAGCAGCTATAGCTCGAGGTCTTCTTGGATATGTCTCTACAACTTCTGCATTTAGCAGACTTCCATAGTAAACATTACCTTACTCTAGTTTAAGTAGACACCAGTACAAGAACACAAATCTGCTGAAACCCTGTTAGAACCAAAGTTATTATTATTATTATTTTTTTTTTTTTTTTTTTTTTTTTTTATTTGGTCAGTTTATTCAATTCTTCATTTGTATTTGGCAGCATTTATTCATCTCTTGGTGCTGCCACTACCATTTATTACTATAGATAGGATATCAGGTGATCTGCAGTACCTGTTTTTTGGCAGACATAGTGCTTGTTTTTCTGCCCAAACAGTTTAGTTTTCCTCTCATCAGATCAGAGAACCTTTTTTGCTTGTTACCAGAGTCCTTTATATGCTGTTAAACAAACTTCAATCAGGCTGTCTTAAGCCTTTTACTTAACAGTGTGTTCATTCTTGCCACTCTGTCTTAAAGGTTTTATTTTTTTTGGAGTGCTGCAACGATAATTGTCAATGTAACAGGTTTTTCCATCTCTGCACAGTATTTTTGGAGCTCTTTTAGTCACCATTGGGTTATTGCTTTCCTGACCAAAACCCTTCTTGCCAGAATGCCCAATATGGCTGGACAGCCAGTGCTAATGTTCACGGTTTTGCCATGTGTGTGTGCTGTTTCTAAAGTGTTAGGGCCAATGTTGTCATGAAAAAAGTCAAAGCCTTTAATATGGTTTAATATTCTTTCTCTGATCTATGTTTTGTTTCAGTTAGATCCACTGACTGTTTCTTGAACTTCATGGCTTTGTTTTGACAATGTAGTGTAAATGGTGGGTCCTTTTAAACCAAGGTTCAAATTGTATCAAGTGGACTTGAATGAAGTTGTAGACACTTCTCAAGCTTTTTTAAAGCATTCAGTAGCATTCAATATACAATTTGGAGTGCCACAGCAAAGAAATACTGTGAATAAAAGATTAAATTTTTTGATTTTTTTTTTTACATTTTCAAAAAACTTTGAAAACACTTGTTTTTATTGTTATTGAGTGATTTGGTGGTTACAACTGTATGACTTCAACATTATACTTAATAACAAGCATAAACATAAAATGTTTTAAGTCTTGCTTTTTCAATTATTGTGACAATTTTCAATTCTCTTGGAGCTGATCAAGTTTTACCACAAATAATGCTGTAATCAAAAATATTAACAGTAAAAAATAAATGACGACTTGCTAAAAAAGATGGTAGCATGTGTTGCTCCAAAATGCCCAAATGTTCCCCCATCTTTTGAACTTTTTTTTCTGCTGGCATCAAATGAGCAATGTGTGTATAATTACAAAAATTAAGTTAATAAGATAAAACAATCATTTACTTGTCTTTAATGGTTTATCATGACTTGCCCCATCTTGTGTTGGGTTTATATGTTGATTATTATAAAACATGTCTTTTCTTTATCTTACAGCATCCTGTGTTGGATGAGCCTATTGCTGAGTCAGTCTGCATTATCGCAGATACAGACAGGTGGACGGTGCAGGTAGCCAGCAGCCAGAGACGTGCCACAGAGAACAAGCTCGGCCAAGAAGTGCTTGTTTCAAACATTGTGTCCAGCCTGTTGAACTCCACATACCAGCTTTACCGTCTTAACATGTCCCCCAACTTTGTGAGTGAAACACCTGCACCCCCCATCTTTCCTTCATCTATTCTCTCTTTGCTAGCGCTCTTGCTTTAATTTAGCTACCAGTTCCAGAAATGCTTTGACCGTTAATTCAATCACAGTTAACTCACTAGGCAGCTGTTTAGGTCAAATATCAGCTTTTCTTCAACCAGCCAAAAAACAGCCATGGCAATGTAAAGCTGGCTTGACTGTGGAAAGTGTCACCCATGCTCCAGCAGCTTCTAATTCATTTGTCCTTTGAAAGCTGTTTATATGTGCACAGAGTCAATCATAAACACTAATGATAAATAAAAAGGACACAAAGTTTTACAGTTTATACAACTAGTAGTTTCAACCCCATGACCAGTTAGATAATGTTCTAATTATACTGGTTTAACCACACCTTATATTAATCTACATCCTGGTTCTCCCAGTTTTGGCCAACATAAATATGCTATACTGACAAATCCATCCTTAATTTGTTAGACCTGTTTAACAGCACCCAACAGCCTTTATTCTTTTTAACTGCATAATAACTCAGACTGTGCAGTTTTACATCTGTAAGCTACTGTGGATTCAGAAATAATTCAGAACACTTGAGGTTTTGCACACTTTGTGTTTTGGATTCAATACTGAATGGTTATAATAGCCATCACCTAAAATCACCCATAATGATAGGATTTGGCTGGGCCACTCAAGGACATTCAGTGTTCCTGTTACTGAAAAGCACCTCCATAGCATGATGCTTCTGCAGCGCTCGTTTTTCCAAAGACAATGTCTAGAGATCAGTTGTCAACAAGAGTCTTTTACATGTTGTTTAGCAAATGGCTCTTCCATCTCTTGACTTGTGTTCTTTTAGAGTGACAGTAAGGTTCTTTCTTACCTCCCTGATCAAGACCCTTCTTACCTGGATGCAAAAAGACAAGAGTCTGAATACTCAAAATGTACTCTATAACTTATTTTTCACTTAATAGCATTTTTATTTAATATTTTTTAGTGGTGCTTCTTGATTTTGTTGTGGCTTGTTACCTTTTGTAGTTTAGACCCTTTCTATTAAGTACTTTTAAAAAGAAAGGAAATATATAAATTTAGGATTAGGATTAGCCCAGATGTCATCTTAGTTTTACATGACCGACTACTGCTTTAGTGTTAGTTTGTTGCATAACAACAATCAATCTGTTGGACTACATTGTTGAAAAAATGTTTAGATTAAACACAGATGTGTTAAACAATATTGCTTTATTCTTTTATTAACTTGTAACATATGGTTTTATTCAAGCTTAGCTTGGTGGCATGGTGGCTCTGTGGGTAGCACTGTCACCTCACAGCAAAAAGGTCCTGGGTTTGATTCCTAGGTGGAGAGGCTTGGTCCTGAGTTTGCATGTTCTCCCCGTGTCTGCACAGGTTTCCTCCGGGAGCTCCAGTTTTCTCCCACAGTCCAAAGACATACAGTCAGGCTAATTGTAGATACAAAATTGTCTGTGACTGAGTTTGGCTTTTATTATTAGTTATATTTGTCATAGCATTATTGTCATCAAACTCTAAAGGTAGTAGTCATTTATTAGAAAGGCTGTTAATGATTTGTCTAAACAGTCCATGTTATTTTATGACAGACAGGTTATTAGGTGATAGTTTGCAGGTCCTACACAACACTAAAAAAATTTGTTAGTGTAGTTTGTGTGGGGACATTTATACAAAACTTCAGTCAAACTTCAGTCATTTAAACAACCCGTCGACTAACCAACTTCTAAAATATATAACAGTGGATTATTTTCTTAACAATTTCCTTCTACTCTCTTTGCTTTCAGTGCATAATGCACTTAGAGGATCGACTTCAGGAGCTCTACTTCAAGAGTAAAATGCTTGCAGAGTATCTTAAAGGACAGACCAGAGTGCATGTCAAAGAGCTGGGCATGGTTCTAGGGTAAGGCTTTCATCTTCTCCACGTTTTATGATGTTACAGACTCATTCTATAATAGAGTTCTTTTTTTGCCTCAAACATCTACACACAATCACCAATAATTACGAAGTAAAAACAGGGTTTAGAATATATGCAATTTTATTTTACTGACAAAAATGGTTTATTTAGGGGTTACATATCTCTCCACACCCCTAGCCTAATACTTGGTTAATGCACCTTTGGCAGCAATTACAGCTTCAAAGACGTCTTGGGAAAGAAGCTACGAGCTTGGCACACTTGTTTTGGGCATTTTTGCCCATTCCTCTTGGCATTTTCTTGCAAGCTCCGTCAGGTTGGATGGGGAGCGTCGGTACACAGCCATTTTCAGCTCCTTCCACAGATGTTCGATTTGTTTCAGGTCTGGGCTTTGGCTGGGCCACTTACGGACATTCACAGCCACTCCTTTGTTCTCTTGGCTGTGTGCTTCGGGTTGTTGTCATGTTAAAAGATAAACCTTCACCCCAGTCTGAGGTCCAGAGCAGGTTTTCTTCAAGGATCTTGATGTACTTAACTGCATTCATCTTTTTATCTATCAGGACTAGTCGCCCCAGTCCTGCTGCTTCATTGTAGGGATGGCATTAGCCAGGTGATGAGTGGTGCCTGGTTTCCTCCAGATCTGACGCTTGGTATTCAGGCCAAAAAGTTCAATTTTATTTTCATCAGACCAGAGAATCTTGTTTCTCGTGGTTTGAGAGTCCCCTAGGTGTCTTTTGGCAAACTCCAAGCGAGATGTCATGTGCCTTTTACTAAAGAGTGGCTTCCGCTTGGCCACTCTACCATAAAGGCGTGATTTGTGGAGTGCTGCCTGGATGGTTGATCTTCTGATAGGTTCTCCCATCTCCACAAGGATACACTGGAGTTCTGTCAGTGACCTTCTGGTTCCTGCTCACCTCCCTGGCCAAAGCCTGTCTTCCCCGATCACTCAGTTTGGCGGGGCGGCCAGGTCTAGGAAGATTTTTGGTGGTTCCAAATTTCTTCCATTTACGAATGATGGTGGCCACTGTGCTCTTTGAGATGTGTAAAGCTGCAGCAATTTTTCTGTACCCTTCTCCAGATCTATGCTTTGACACAATCCTGTTTCTGAAATCTGAAGATAATTCCTTTGACCCCATGGCTTGGAGTTTGCTCTGATATCCACGGTCAACTGTGGGAGCTTATATAGGCAGGTGTTGGCAATTCCCAATCATGTCCAATCAATTAAATTTACCACAGATGGACTTCAATTAAATTGTAGAAACATCTCAAGCAGTATCAGTGAAAACTAAATGCACCTCAACTCACCTTTGGGTGTCATATCAAAGGGTGTGCACACTTGTGTACAAATTATATTTTACCTTTGGATTTTTAATAAATTAGCACAAATGTCTAAAACCTGCTTTCACTTTGTCATTGTGGACTATTTTGTGTAATTGTTTGTGACAAAAAATGAACTCAGTCCATTATAGAAGAAGTCTGTAAAGTAATAAAACGTGGAGAAGGTTTGACTGTATTTTATATTTCCTGTCTAAAACAGCCTTATTGTTTTATTTCTGATGCTTACTGTTTATGGTTATTCCTTCTCACAGGATCGAGTCCAGTGATTTGCCCCTCTTAGCAGCTATTGCAAGCACACACTCTCCATATGTGGCCCAGATTTTGCTGTAGAGGACAATGGAAGATATATGGACATTTTTCCAGTGCTCTTCTGGCAGGGGCAGTTAAGCCACTGGATTAAAAAATCTTGACAGTCCAGATGTATAAAGAGTCATTGAGATTCAAAGACTTAAGATTTTAAGTGAATCTTCAGGCAACCTACCTGAAGTCAGTGTGCTGCACAGTTTGACTCTTTTGTTGAATGAAGAAAATGTTAAATCGTTAAAATGAGGCATCCATTTTTTAAGACTACGTTGATTGTATTTTTATAAAGAGGCTATATTTGTTTTGGGTGATTGTCCTGGCATAAAAGAAACTCAATTATGACTTTTGAATGGATAGTGTGAAAATTAAATGAGGTTTGCAATGTGGGTATGATAAATTATATCTATAAGCTCATATTCAATATTAAATGCTCAATCAACAATTTTATATTTGTTTACACTATGGTAATTATTCTCACTAAAATGTTATAGCAGACAGAGAAAGAGGTGGAGAAAGTCTAACAGCACTACCTCAAACAATTGCGAATGATTAGTGTAGCTAATAAGTGTTTTTACGTAATGTCTGTGTATATATATATATATACGCTGTTTAAAAGGATTTTTACATTCTACTTATATAGCATAAAGAAATGACTTTTTCTTACAGCTATGTGGCCACCATACTGTTTACTGCAGAGGACATAAAATGGCCAACATACTTTGTCTGGTCGTGCTTGGCATGCAAAAAACATCAAACAAGTATGATCTCATTGACCATAGAAAAGGAATCAATTTTATAAAAGTATTAATACATGTATTAATTTTTTACTTCTTTGAATCACCTGGTGTGTAATATTTAGTAACATTTCTGTCTTGAAGCAATGCTGTGCATCTGAGTCTTAATGGACGTGTAACCTGGAAAGAGCAATTGCTTTGTATATGTTATTTTACAGGTTAAAATAGTAAATAGTAAAAAGATGCAAGACCTAGAAATATGTTTATTGTTGCATTAGAAAATTCTTTCAATTTTGTCTTTTTGAATGTATATTTATATCAAATTGTTACTTTCTATATGATCACACTTAAATTATTTAGCCCAGCATGTCTTGGTTGATGTATATTGTATATATTGCTGAGTTTTTCACCATGCTCTGGTACATATCTTTCATCATGACCATTACCCTTTTATTCTTTCCCAATTTTATGGGAATATTGTGCAATAAATGTCTATGTTACACTTGTGTTTTTCTTGCCAACCCTTTAAACATGGCTATAAAATCCATAATTTCAATGCTGGTCAAGGAGGACCACAGATGAGCATGCTTTCTACAGTATTTGTAAAGCTTTCTGGCTCTTCTCTTCACCATTTAGAGGCATACATAGAGCTACAGTAGGAGAAGCTGTTGTAGTGACGACCAGCCTGTTTGTCTACAAAATAACACTGAGGGTGCATATTTTGGGCATAGTTTTAAATTGTATACTGCCCCAGTATATACTCCATAAAGCCAGTAATTTATATCATACAACCCTAAATCAGAAACAAGCTGTGACAGTAAGGAAAATGCAAATTAAAAAATGTGGTATTACATTTAATTACCTTTATTTCATTGCAGACAGTTTGAACCCAAGATATTTTATGTTTTGTCTGGTCAACTTCATTTCATTTGTTAATATACCTTTTTTTTGGAATGTGTTGCAGGCCTGACATGCAGGATGCATGTCAGGCCTGCAACACATTCCAAAAAAAATTTTGGGATGGGGGTAATTTAGGGCTTGTAATGAGGTGAAAAAACTAAATGATGTCATTTCAAACAGGTGATGTCAACAGGTGATTGTAATCATGGTTTGGTACAAAAGCAGCATCTAGGAAAGGAGAAAGGAGAAGGAAAGAGTCTTTGATGAGCAAAGATTGCCATAGCATCTCCAGTTTGTCAACAAATGTGTGAGAAAATAATTAAAATGTTTAAAAACAATGTACTTCAAAGAAAGATTAGAAGGGATTTGAATATTTCTCCCTCTACAGTGCATAATATCATTAAAAAATTCAACGAAAGGCCAATGGCGCTAGCTTAAGCTGAACGCCTGTGATCTTCGATCCCTCAGACGGCACTGCATCAAGAACCGCCACTCAACAATAGCTGATATAACCACATGGGCAAGGGATTTATTTGGCAAACCTTTGTCAAGCACTATACTACGAAGCACAAATGCCACTTAAAACTTTACTGTACAAAAACGAAGCCTTATGTTAACCATGTTCAGAAGCTGTGTCGGCTTCTCTGGGCTCATACGCATCTAGGATGGACCATCACACAGTGGAAATGTGCATTGTTCTGGACCAACGATGAAAAGGACCATCCAGACTGTTATCAGCAACAAATCCAAAAGCCAGGTTCTGTTATGGTATGGGGCGGTGTCAGTGACCTTGGCAAAGGTCATTTACACTTATGTGTTGGCAGAATTAATGCAGAAAAGTACATTGAGATCTCAGAGCAACATACAGTAGTGTTAAAAAAAATAGCAGTCCAACACCATTAACCTGATAAATCACTGTTTTTAGTAGAAATGCTATTTCTACATAGCAAAAAATTGACTTGAAAGTGTAGTAGAGTAATGAAAACAAAACAAACCCAACAATTAGGACATGCATCCCACTCATTCTGAGTAATCGAAGCATTGATTGAAAGGGGGTTGTTCAAAATAATAGCAGTGAGGAGTTCAATTGGTGAAGTCATTCATTCTGCAGAAGAACGGGTGTCAATTTTGGCCCTTATTTAATGTAGGAGGGTGGCAAATGTTGCACAGGTTGGTCATAGCACATTTCCTTTTGAAATACTGGGGAAAATGAGTTGTTCCAGACATTGTTCTGATGAACAGCGTACTTTGATTAAAAAGTTGATTGTAGAGAGAAAAAACAGAGAAGTGCAGCAAATTATAGCCTGCTCAGCTAAAATGATCTCAAATGCCTTGAAGTGAAAACCAAAACCTGAAAGATACGGAAGAAAGCATGGAACTACTGTTCAATTGGATCGAAGATTAGCCAAAATAGCAAATACTCAGTCAATGATCACCTCCAGAAAGATCAAGGAACATCTAAATTTACCAGTGAGTACAGAAGATGATTAAATGAAGCCAAATAACCAGCAAGAACTCCTTGCAAAGTCCCGTTGTTAAGAAAAAGACGTTTCCTGAATGGGTTAACATTTGCCAAGGAACACATTGACTGGTCCAAAGAGAAATGGCTCAACATTTTGTGGACTGGTGAAAGCAAAATTGTTCTATTTGGGTCTAGTGGCCGTAGACAGTATGTCAGACGACCCCCAAGCACTGAATTCAAGCCAAAGTTCACTGTGAAGACAGTAAAGCATGGTGGTACAAAATGATATGGGGATGTTTTTTATACCATGGTGTTGCGCCTATTTATTGCATACGAGGGATCATGGATCAGTTTAAATATATCAGAATACTTGAGGAGATCATGTTGCCCTATGTTGAAGAAGAAATGTCCTTAAAATGGGTGTTTTAACATGACAATGACCCAAAACATCTTGGTTACAGACAAACAAGATTGAGGTAATAGAGTGGCCAGCCCAATCCCCTGACTTCAATCCCATAGAGAACTTGTGTTCTGGTATCTGAAACGTGTTTTTTTGAGGCAAAACCCAAAATTGCAGAAGAACTGTGGAATGTAGTCTAATCATCCTGGACTGGAATACCTGTTCAGAGGTGCCAGAAGTTGGTTGACTCCATGCAACACAGATCTCGGAAACAATTGTTATGCCACTAAATATTAGTTCAGTAATTTAAAGTAAAGTGAAACCTCAAACATTTCTTCATGTTATAGATACATATTTTGAGTTTTTAAAGAAAAATGCTGGCACTGCTATTATTTTGAACAGCCTAATATTCATTTTTCTTCATTTTCTGTAAAGGATTGACACAAACTGACTAAATTTTGTTAATGTTTTGATTTAGAATTGAAAGTGTAGTATTTTCAGTGCGTTTGCATTTATGGAAATAAAAGTTATTATAATGATTTTGTGCTTTATTCGCTTTTTTAAAATCACTGCTATTTTTTTGAACACCACTGTATGCTGCCTTTAAGACATCATCTTTTCCAGAGATGTCCATGCATTTTTTAACAAGACAATGCAAAACCACATGCTGCACATATTACAAAGGCATGGCTGCAGAAGAATAGAGTACGGGTACTGGACTGGCCTTCCTACAGTCCTGACCTGTCCCCAATAGAGAATGTGTGGAGAATTTTGAAACAAAAAATGCAACAGCGACAACCCCGTACTGTTGGACATCTTAAGATGTCTTTGCAGGAAGAATGGGACAAAATAAAACCTGAAACACTAAATTGATTGGTATCCTCGGTGCCAAAACGTCTTTTAAGTGTGGTGAAAAGAAATTGCAACATTACAGAGTGGTAAGGCCTGTGTTGCATGAGTTGCAGTCCTGAAATGCTGGAATGGATGTTTATTAATAAATAAAATAAAGTTGACCAGACAAAACATGAAATATATCAGGTTCATCCTGTCTGCAATGAAATGAAAGTCAAAGTAAATGTAAGAAACTGTTTTTTTTTAATTATTATTTGCATTTTCCATGCTGTCCCAACTTTTCTGATTTGAGGTTGTACTATTGTACATGATGTGGGATCATGAATATAAAAAGGTTCTGTACCATAGAAAACTATTTTTTGAGAGAATCTAAAACGCTTATCGTTAAAAACAAAGCTTAATGTGACAATGTATTAAAGACACAGGAACACCAAACGTCTCTTAATTATTACTGCTCATAAGTTCTCTCCACTAATGACATTCCTTACTCGTTGTTTCAGTACAATAAGTCACGTTAATCTTTGTGCACCGCCACACTCCATAGGAAATAATGACAGCTAGTGCAAAAGCGCTCATGTGAATGCACACTTACTGAACTGGCTAAGGAATACAGTATTCCAAGATTAAGCATCTCCATGTTTAAGAAGGAAACCATAAAGAAGTTAAGGTAAAGTGCAGGTTTTTTTGTATTTTTATATAACTGTTTTGCATATAATTGTATTTAAGTTTTTTTTTTTATTGTATTTGTGTTATTTTTTGTGTATAAGTGTCATTTTCATTAAAATTTTCTGCATTTAGCAGATGCTTTTATCCAGAGCAACTTACAGAAGTGCTTCCATAGTGAACACCCAGCAACAATTTTTGGTTCCCAGAACGTTCCGGGAACGTTAGTTTTTGGTTCCCAGAACGTTCTGGGAACAGATCATTTTGGTTGCCCTTTGGTTCCCCAGGAAAGTTTTCTTTACGGAAATAGAACGTTCCCGTTTGGTTGTGCATTATAGTTGTGGGAACGTTCCCCTAACGTTCCCGTAACCTTAAAATTATTGAAACCTTAAGGGAACCTTGTACTAACCTTTAAATTATTGAAAACTTTAGACAACCTTGCAATAACACTCCGGTAACACCGGCAGCCCGTGTCGGCTCTGACTCTTTTTAAATGACTGCCCAGAATCGGGCCAAATACACTGGCCCAAATCCGGGTGCCAGATCTCCGCCGACTCTCCCATAACTGGGCCGGAATAGCCCCGGAAACACTACGATACTATTTATTTACCGTTTTCTTCTCCTTTCACATCCTCATAGAAAAAATAGTAGATTTATGCTACAGATTAACTACAGATGCTACAGATTAACTACAGATTGTGCAGTAGAAAGTATTTTATTAAGATAATTGCAGCAAGTAGTATAATAATAATAATCAGAATATTATAAATAAGACCAATTACAAAAGTGAACCAAAATGACAGCTATATGAATACTATACATAGAAAATAACATATAATTGCATATAAGAATAATAATTATAAAAGTAAACTATATATACAGTGTATCACAAAAGTGAGTACACCCCTCACATTTCTGCAAATATTTTATTATATCTTTTCATGGGACAACTCTATAGAAATGAAACTTGGATATAACTTAGAGTAGTCAGTGTACAACTTGTATAGCAGTGTAGATTTACTGTCTTCTGAAAATAACTTAACACACAGCCATTAATGTCTAAATGGCTGGCAACATAAGTGAGTACACCCCACAGTGAACATGTCCAAATTGTGCCCAAAGTGTCAATATTTTGTGAGACCACCATTATTATCCAGCACTGCCTTAACCCTCCTGGGCATGGAATTCACCTGAGCTGCACAGGTTGCTACTGGAATCCTCTTCCACTCCTCCATGATGACATCACGGAGCTGGTGGATGTTAGTCAGTTTTCGAAGGGAGGGGATCATGCTCTGTTTCAGAATGTGACAGTACATGTTGGAATTGATGTTTCCCTCAATGAACTGCAGCTCCCCAGTGCCAGCAACACTCATGCAGCCCAAGACCATGATGCTACCACCACCATGCTTGACTGTAGGCAAGATACAGTTGTCTTGGTACTTCTCACCAGGGTGCCGCCACACATGCTGGACACCATCTGAGCCAAACAAGTTTATCTTGGTCTCGTCAGACCACAGGGCATTCCAGTAATCCATGTTCTTGGACTGCTTGTCTTCAGCAAACTGTTTGCGGGCTTTCTTGTGCGTCAGCTTCCTTCTGGGATGACGACCATGCAGACCGAGTTGATGCAGTGTGCGGCGTATGGTCTGAGCACTGACAGGCTGACCTCCCACGTCTTCAACCTCTGCAGCAATGCTGGCAGCACTCGTGTGTCTATTTTTTAAAACCAACCTCTGGATATGACGCCGAACACGTGGACTCAACTTCTTTGGTCGACCCTGGCGAAGCCTGTTCCGAGTGGAACCTGTCCTGGAAAACCGCTGTATGACCTTGGCCACCATGCTGTAGCTCAGTTTCAGGGTGTTAGCAATCTTCTTATAGCCCAGGCCATCTTTGTGGAGAGCAACAATTCTATTTCTCACATCCTCAGAGAGTTCTTTGCCATGAGGTGCCATGTTGAATATCCAGTGGCCAGTATGAGAGAATTGTACCCAAAACACCAAATTTAACAGCCCTGCTCCCCATTTACACCTGGGACCTTGACACATGACACCAGGGAGGGACAACGACACATTTGGGCACAATTTGGACATGTTTACTGTGGGGTGTATTCACTTATGTTGCCAGCTATTTAGACATTAATGGCTGTGTGTTGAGTTATTTTCAGAAGACAGTAAATCTACACTGCTATACAAGCTGTACACTGACTACTCTAAGTTATATCCAAGTTTCATGTCTATAGTGTTGTCCCATGAAAAGATATAATAAAATATTTGCAGAAATGTGAGGGGTGTACTCACTTTTGTGATACACTGTATATATACAGGGGTTGGACAAAATAACTGAAACACCTGTCATTTTAGTGTGGGAGGTTTCATGGCTAAATTGGACCAGTCTGGTGGCCAATCTTCATTAATTGCACATTGCACCAGTAAGAGCAGAGTGTGAAGGTTCAATTAGCAGGGTAAGAGCACAGTTTTGCTCAAAATATTGCAATGCACACAACATTATGGGTGACATACCAGAGTTCAAAAGAGGACAAATTGTTGGTGCACGTCTTGCTGGCGCATCTGTGACCAAGACAGCAAGTCTTTGTGATGTATCAAGAGCCACGGTATCCAGGGTAATGTCAGCATACCACCAAGAAGGACAAACCACATCCAACAGGATTAACTGTGGACGCAAGAGGAAGCTGTCTGAAAGGGATGTTCGGGTGCTAACCCGGATTGTATCCAAAAAACATAAAACCACGGCTGCCCAAATCACGGCAGAATTAAATGTGCACCTCAACTCTCCTGTTTCCACCAGAACTGTCCGTCGGGAGCAGTATAGTATATTTGCTATAGCCAAACCTTTGGTCACTCGTGCCAATGCCAAACGTCGGTTTCAATGGTGCAAGGAGCGCAAATCTTGGGCTGTGGACAATGTGACAATGTATTGTTCTCTGATGAGTCCACCTTTACTGTTTTCCCCACATCCGGGAGAGTTACGGTGTGGAGAAGCCCCAAAGAAGCGTACCACCCAGACTGTTGCATGCCCAGAGTGAAGCATGGGGGTTGATCAGTGATGGTTTGGGCTGCCATATCATGGCATTCCCTTGGCCCAATACTTGTGCTAGATGGGCGCGTCACTGCCAAGGACTACCGAACCATTCTGGAGGACCATGTGCATCCAATGGCGGTGCCGTGTATCAGGATGACAATGCACCAATACACACAGCAAGACTGGTGAAAGATTGGTTTGATGAACATGAAAGTGAAGTTGAACATCTCCCATGGCCTGCACAGTCACCAGATCTAAATATTATTGAGCCACTTTGGGGTGTTTTGGAGAAGCGAGTCAGGAAACGTTTTCCTCCACCAGCATCACGTAGTGACCTGGCCACTATCCTGCAAGAAGAATGGCTTAAAATCCCTCTGACCACTGTGCAGGACTTGTATATGTCATTTCCAAGACGAATTGACGCTCTATTGGCCGCAAAAGGAGGCCCTACACCATACTAATAAATTATTGTGGTCTAAAACCAGGTGTTTCAGTTATTTTGTCCAACCCCTGTATATATATACAATATAAAGAAGTACTGTTTGTTTGTTTATTAGGATTTTAACATCATGTTTTACACTTTGGTTACATTCATGACAGGAACGGTAGTTACTCATAACACAAGATTCATCAGTTCTCAAGGTTATATCAAACACAGTCATGAACAATTTAGTGTCTCCAATTCACCTCACTTGCATGTCTTTGGACTGTGGGAGGGAGCCGGAGCATCCGGATGAAACCTACGCGGACATGGGGAGAACATGCAAACAACACAGAAATGACCCAGACCGCCCCACCTGGGGATCGAACCCAGAACCTTCTTGCTGGATCTTGTGACCTTGGCTGATGATCTACACCGGCTGTTAGATGCTGCAGAGTAGTGTTCATAGTTTTCACTCATGTATGAGAGGTGAATAAGCAAATGTGGCTCAGTGATGGTAGTGGACACTTGAATATCTACAAAAAATACAAGGGACAATCTTTGGGTTATAAAATTATATACGATCAGCCATAACATTAAAACCACCTCTTTGTATGTATACTCTTTTTCTATCAGCTCCACTAACCATATAGTTTACTAACCATTTACTGACTTTCCCTATGGGATTAATAAAGTTATCTATCTATAGGTGCACTTTGTAGCTCTACAGTTCCACTGTCGTCCATCAGTTACTCTGCATACTTTGTTAGCCCCCTTTTACCTTATTCTTCAATAGTCAGGACCTCCACATGACCACCTCAGAGCAGGTATTATTTAGGTGGTGGATCATTCTCAGCACTGCAGTGACACTGACGTGGTTGGTGGTGTGTTACTGTGTGTTGTGCTTATATGACTGGATCAGACACAGCATCGCTGCTGGAGTTTTCAAATACCGTGTCCACTCACTGTCCACTCTTAAATTATACACACCTGCTTTGTTGGTCTACCTTGTGGATGTAGTCAGAGATGGTAGGTCGTCTGTTGCTTATTATTGTATTACTATTATTGTTGTTGTTGTTCTTGTTGCTTATTGTAGCTTTTAAGTTTACGTTATCCACAGTATTCAATGAACTTTAATTATTTAGCAGCTGTTGTCTAATGCTAGAAACTGTTAGCCTTTTAGCTAACGTTACCTGAAGTGTTTCAGTTCAGACTACCAGTTAACCTGAAACTCACTAGATAACATTACCATAAACAGTTTCCATTTCCAAATTGTTCTCTATCTTAATCCAAAACTCATTAATATACTTTCTGCTTACATTTTACTAAGTAAAAAGTTGTTAAGATTAAATGTTTATTTACCTCACACGAACGAACGAGTCCTCTTCTTCAACGGCTCGCGTCGCACTGTTGCTATGGTGACGCTCGTTCTGCCGCCGCTGAATCAGAGACTGGACGCTGGGCCACAGCCGGACAACCAGCGTCGGCGCGCACGCGTTTCTACGAGCACCAGCCAAACCCAGCTGTGGTAACAACTGGGCCGGATCTGGCTACATTGATTCTGGCCGATTCTGACACTCGGCCGACTGTGCCGATAGAAAAGTGGGAACTGGGCCAGATGATTGTGCTAGCTGGGTTAACTTAGAAACCTTCCGGGAACGTTACTGGAACGATACTTTATACACATAAGAAATAAAACCTTATACAAGCTTTACCTAACGTTCTCTGTTAGTTCTCATAAAACCATGAGAGAACGTTAGGTTTCATAGTTTTATAGTTGGTACTTGTAAGTAAAGGTTGATCTACATGGACCGTCCCAAGCAAAAGGCTGTTTTTTTGGTAAGTTCCTACCAAAAAACTTTAAAGATCATAAGAAAACCTTCCGGGAACGTTACTGGAACGTTACTTTAAACACATAAGAAAGAAAACCTTAAGGCAACTTTTAGATAACGTTCTCTGTTAGTTTTCATAAAAACATGAGAGAACGTTAGGTTTCATAGTTCCCGGAACGTTCCGGGAACAGCGCAAATTTTTTTAACGAAAATAGAACGTTCCCATAACGTTATGGGATGGTTCCCTAAAAATAACCATAGGGGAACCAAAATCTAACGTTACGGGAACGTTCTGTGTTAGCTGGGCATTACCTTACTCTAGTGTCAAAAACAACCCCATTATTTTACATTAGCCTAAAATATATGCAGTTCCACAGGATCATGGAACGTAACAGGTTTCCCATACATCCTTATGGTAAAAAAATACCTTGAAACTCAACGCCTTTTAAACTCAACGCCACTCCCAGAACCAATTGACGTTGAGTTTTAAGGTACCACTGTGGTCTGATTACCGTAGAGAACTATAGTGAATCTGTCCCCAGGTGTCACTGTTCTGCGGTGTTACGAACGATCGACTTCATCGGGTTTTTTTAAAAATATTTTTCAATAGACCGATTTTTTACGCGACCCAGGCAACACAAAAATGCATTTTCTCTGCGACCCATTTTTTTTTGTCTCGCGACCCACCTTAGGGTCGATCCAGGGTTTGAAAAACTGGACTAGATCAAATTTTTTTGTTCATCAATCGCATCCTGGTGTAGTGCTCATGATTATTCTTCGTGTTACTCATAGTGACGAAATTCTAAAAACATTCTGTGAATCGTGGGCGTTCCCCAAGAATTCCCCCTTAAAGTTAAGAGTAGATCTTAATAAAAATAAATGTTATTCACGAAGCATCTTAACCCCCAAAGAATAGATCAGTTTTCTCAAACCATAGTACGCGTACCACTGATGGAACGCAGTCTCCCTCTGGTGGTACGCAAGGGGAACCTACTAAAATTGAAAAAAAAAAATCGAAGAACGAGAAAAAGATCTTTAAACCTTAAGATGATAGATAAAATGAATAAGCTAAGGTAGCTAAAATGATGTATGGCTGAAAAACCTTACAATCGCTGCTAAACAGGAACGATTAAAAAAGAAAGGATAAGGAGGACAAAATTTCCAGCTCAGTAGGTGGAACAACAGCAATGGTGACCTAATACTAATTAGCCTTCTCAGCTCAGTGAACTGTGATGTGCATTATAGCATATTATTTTATATTAAAGCTAAACAGGGTAGGTCTATACGGTATTAGTGTCGGAAATAATGGTGGTACTTAGAAAATCAAACATGGTACTTGGTGTAAAAAGTTTCATGAAGCATTTGATTAGATCGTGTAGTAATAAATAATGTTTGTGGTTAAGCTTATCACAATGCGCTCAAATCTTCTACCCAGTTCAAAAATTCCATTACGACAGAAATGAAAGTCATCACAAATTAGAAAATGGGAATGTCATCACAATTTGGTAAATGGGAAACTGTCAGCAGTGATGATTTGGGTCTTTTACAGCCTTCCTTTAGCAGAGTGATCACGCAAACTATTTCAAAATATCACATCGTGTTGCAGTTTGTTTCGTCTTAATAACTGAAAGAGCCATTTTCTCCAGAGAATATCAAAAAGATTAGGGATAAAAATTACCAGCGTAATTACGTAAACTGTAAATAAAATAATGCAAATAAATATGCCTGTGTGATTAGGGTAAAATAGGCTTATAACATAATTAAAAGTGATTTTGTTCGTGTGTGTGTGTGTGTGTGTGTGTATGTGTGTGTGTGATGCAAACCCAATTAGAATAAACCAAATTACACAAAGACTCAGAAAATATCTGAATAATTGGGAAACTGAAACTAAAGTCCAGAGTAAAATGCAGTGCTATTTGGCCCTAAACAGGCACTACAGTACAGCAGATCATCTGAGCACAGTATCCGACCCTAAATTAAGAAACAACTTGACGAGGTACATACTGAGTGCACAAGACCTGGCCGTGGAGACGGGGCGACACACCCGGTCCTGGCTGCCCCAGGAGGAGAGGTTGTGCCAGCACTGCACTCTCAGTACAGTAGAGACGGAGCTGCACTTCCTCACCCAGTGTACCAAGTACCACCACGTCCGCTCCCAATTCTTCCCCAAATTTAGCATCATCATCCCCAACTTTTACCTTCCTCCCAGACCCCGACAAACTGCCCCACCTACTGGGGGAGCACAATCAGAGCTGCACACTAGCAGCACTCTATACACACACACCTGCCACCAGGTGAGGGACAGTGGGTGATCATGTCCCATACACACACACACACACACACACACACACACACAAACCGATCGTTATTACTAACTCATTACTGTAAATATTATAATTTTTATTATTATTCTGCACTGTTTTTATTAATATTTTATTCTATTTTATATTTTTGCACATGTAACTGTTTTGTATATATTTGTTCTTTCTTATTGTTATTTTTATTATTTCTCTGTAACTTGCTTTGGCAATACGAATGTCCTTATTTGTCATGCCAATAAAGCTTCTTTTGAGTTTGAGTGTGTGTGTGTGTGTGTGTTGGGGAGTGGCAACCAATCACAAAAAAGAATGCGTCATACCTAGCAACCGTTGTCAGCCCCGCCTCCTCATTGAGATGAAAAGTTTTCTTTTCTATACTCAGTTGCTCTGAGATTTGATCTAAATCGATCTTAAGCTAAAACTGCTCGCTAGAAGTTTTTAAAGTAAAATTAGAAGTTCTCCGATAGGATTTTTAGATGCTTTATGGCGCTTTATGTTTCACACAACTTTTTTGTTTACAATAATAGATTTTCATGTACAGATAAAGTATTTCATTGGTCTTACTGATGGTTTTAATATTCACATAACAACGTTCCTCCAGGAGCAGAGTCAGCAACACAGAACACAATATACACAGTACAAATATATATTAAAAAAAAAACAGAACAATAAATACATGGACCTACAATAAATACAATGAATGTTTTCAAACGTAAAAAGAATACAGTGCCAAAAAGCAGAAACCCATACTGAGATGTATTGAGACTGATCTCAGTATGGGCTTCTGTAATGTTCTGTCGTGTTCTTCTGTAATGTTTGGTTCTAGGAGAAAGTAATCGAACAGCCCTTCAGATGATGACGATGGGGAATCCTCCTCTCAGGGGAAATGGCAGGGGAAGTCGACGATGGCAAGTCGGCAGTAAATGGTAGCATTGGTTTAGCGAATTAGCACAAACGCGTAGTTTAGGCAGAAATATAACAGATTAGCCAGGTTTTAAAAATCAACAATGTCGATAAATAAACGACGGTTTGATTGTGTTTACATGAGACGTGACGTTTCGATACCCGAGAAGTTGATTACGCCATGGACTTGCTTCCTTCTTTTGGACGTTTTACTCGAACCGACTTTTAGTACACGGAGCTAGTAACTTTGTTTTTCTTTTAGCTTCGTGTGGGAAACTTTAGAAGTGTGTGGTAACTTTATAAGGTTCTTCTACTGAATTTTGTAGTCAAGCTCAAAGCCTCCACCCCAGAGCAGATCAGAGGTAGGTAATGTGATGCGATGTGATTTGTGACTCAGCTGATGCGTTTAACATGTAACCCTTAAGCTATTGCTAACTTGCTAAGTATGAAAACTAATCTGATTATTGACTTTAACAAGCTTTAAATTTTGGAATTTAGATGGCTATTTGAAACACACCTTCAAGTGTTTGCTGATATAGTTTTAAACTGTAGTATTTAATTTGCTGAATGAGGTAGAGCTGAAGTAAAATTGTCATGAAACTCGTAATTTGAATCTATGCTTAGTATACTTAGTAACATCTCTAAAAAACAATGTATTATTGTTATACTTTATAGTCCCCGGGATGAAAACTATTACCTACTATACCTTATTATTTTTATAGTATAATATATATATTCATTATCATTTATCATTATTATTCATTAACTCTTTTATGTTTAGATTTATTTCAGCAAATAAACAGTGATTGTTGTAAATGTTCTGGATGACAATATGGATAGTGTTTCTCCAGAACATCCTGTCTTTTGTTTGAGTTTTTAGGTTAGGTGTTAAAGTGACTTCTTAAAAAGCTAGACTTTTTGAGGACTAGCTATTGAATAGTCATGTCAAAATCCACAGTTCCCCTTTCCATAAGGCTGTTTGTCAGCCAGCACCTTAAATTGACATCTTACAATTTTACCTGTAGAAAGTAATTGTAATGTTTATTTTGAACATTTTATTTGTAAATACTTGCCCAGTACCTCTGCATTGTGTCTTCTTTATTGATCATGGGCCTACATTATTCCCGTGGTGTGGACCTACTATATTAAAGCCATAGTTTTGGTTTGTTTCTGGTTAAGTATCAGGTATTGGCCATTTTGTGATCAAACCTAAGTGATTGTATGACCATATGAGAGGAATAACATTATTTTAGCCATGTAGCATTAGTTCACAAATATTACAACAAGCTACTTGTTGTTGGTTTAAACTGTAAATAAAGTATGTGGTTAAAAATGTAAATCCAATTTGGTGCTTGATTTTACAAGACTGATGTTGGCGAACAACCTTGGTTTTCCTATTTGTACTAGAAGTTATATTTGCTTATAAAGCTTTCAAAATATGGTCAACGTGGTAATTATGTTTTAATCTCGATCCGACCCAACTAGCATGTTGTTGTTGTGCATTCTCAATATTTGCACCCTTCTTCTGCACAGTCCTCTAAAGGCAACACACCTTCTTCACAAAGTCTGAAGCACAGCATTTTCAAGACGTGCTCTCAAAGTGAGCACAACATCAACATTGTGCTGATGTAGTTTAGCCTGGTAAATGTCATCTTTGCCATTGTTCCATCTTTAATTGCATAGAAATATATACTAGTCCACAACACAACTGTATTTACTTTCTTGCTCCCGCCTGAGACACATCTGACCAATAAGCAGAGTGAATGTTCCCACAGGGTTTGTTGTAATGCATGTTGGTGCACTAGGACTTTTCTGTGTGAAAAAGCGAACCAAGAGAAGGACTCCAAGTTAATAAACTCATCAGAAATATTTGGATATAGTTGGAAAAAACTGAAACATAAAGTATAAAACTGGTCATTATTTTTGCACTAATTATTTTTAGATTTATTTAAGCAAATAAACAGTAATTGTGCTTTTGATGTTCTGAAGTTTGTTCCCTTTAGAGAATTATTTACTTTTCTTTACACTGTAGGGGTACAATTATTCTGTGTAGAATGCCATTGCCTGTAATGAGGATTTACATTTCATTGTTTAATAATGAACCGTGCTGCCTAAAGACTCAAACAGAAGGACGACAATATGGATAGTGTTTCTCCAGAACATCCTGTCTTTTGTTTGAGTCTTCACGCATATTAATGGATAGTTTATTATTCCTCTATTTGTGTCCATCCATCTTGTTGCTGGCTGTCCTCTTCTTTTTTTTACCTTCAATTATTTTAAGCATAATTGTCTCTGAACTGGTTCTTTTCATAATGTGTCTAAAATAAGAGAACTTTAGTTTGGTTAACTGGGCTTTGAGTGAGAAGTTAGGGTCGTCCTTTAATTTGTCTTGTCTTGCCATCCAAGATACTCTTAAAACTCGTTGCCACCACCAAAGTTTATAGGCATTGATATTGTTCCTGTCCTGGTTCTTAATTGTCTCTCTTTCACTCTAGTAAATATGCTCTTTCTCTATGTCTCTTTTATTTTCTGCTCCTGATCTAAGATAGACAGTTCTTGGCTTGTGTACAGGTCTAAATTTCAGCTGGATTTAATCTTTTATACATTACTTTTCATGTGTGAGCACATACTCTGCCGAATCTCTTATACTGGTTTGCAAAAAACGTGCTCATTAAAGTCAGAACAATAAAGAGATCCAAATTTGTAATAAAAAAAGTTAGATCCCTTCATTGTTGTGACTAATGAATAATTATCAAATCTATTGTTTGTATAAATTACTTTTGCTGATCAACAGTTTAGATGAGCACAAAGAACTATTCAGCTTTTTATGGTTTCATTTGCCTGTGAACTATTACTTTTTTGCTTTGCTTAAGAATTTTGTCCTTGCAAACCATAACATCCCTTTTTTCTCCATTGTGAAAATGTGTTAAATTAGTACAACCATATTCAACCAGCACTAAACACTAATTGTATACCCATTAAGTTTGTCTGTGTGGTAGGTGTAGCTTATATAATAATCAATAAAAGTATGTTCCAGATAGGTGTACATTTTTAAGTTCTCGATGAGTGTCTAGAGTCTAGAGTACATGCCAATAAGGTTTTTGTACCGCTAAACTAGTCTATTTTTGTGAGATTTTGATTACTAAGTCAGTAATGTGTTTTAAAGGCCGCCGAAGAAGATTAGTGTGTTTGTTATTCAGAATAATTTCGAAATAAATTAGCACATTGTTGGATTACACATGGAGGTGCCATCCGCACCGATCACCTGAACCCGTTTGGTAAAAAGATGAGGTTGGTACTGCACATGTGTCAGAGGGGCATCAAGTTTTTGATCCTCTTCAGTCAGGATTGGAAGACTGCAGAAGCCGAAGTGAATTACGGTTTGGTAATTGGAACTTTTTTTCTTCCAACGTGAAATTGTATTCATGTCTTGTTTTCACTGTTGTTGTTTTTTTCCATTGTATGTTAATGTTTGTGTGAAGAAGCATTAACATACATGTATATATTACTGTGGATATTTTTGGGGAGGTGGGATTGCTGGTGATTGATGTTGTAGAATGTAATAGATTTATGTAGTAGAACATAGGTAAAATAAATCTAGCACTGTGCAAAAGGGTCCATTATTTTGATCAAGCTTTAAATGGTGCATTCAATATTTTGTGTAGATTTTGCTACAGCACAGAATATCTGTGTCTGATTCTAAAATGTGCCTTTTGTACCAGTGTGAGAGACTGCACTCACTTGCGATGGTAGAATGTGAAATGTATTAGAAAAATTTTCATTGTTGCTATTAGTAGATTGGAGAGTTTTAGCCGTTAGTAGATTAATGCTCAAGCTGTCTGGGATGTTCCAGAACTCATGTTATAATATTATATTGTGTAGCTTAATGTAAGTGTTATCCAGATTATGCATGAATATTATTTAAAAAGATAGATGGCTTCAAATGGTAATATTAATCAAACATAATCTATATTGGGAAGATGAAAATTAACAAATTAATATTGTTAAACAGGGCAAATCTATTGATAATTAGTGTGAAGGAGAGGTGATTTGGAATTGTGACAGTTATTTGGAATTTTGATATTGAACTTATCTTTTATGTGTGATTTAAAAAAAATGAGCATAATAATAAAGTTCACACTTTTCACACTTTTGCCATAGCTATGATGGAATTATTATCAAAACTGTAAATTTTAAGAATGAGTTAAGAAAGTCCCTAATCTAATTCAGAGTCTCTGTTTTTGGCCAATACTGGTTTTTAAGACTGGACTGGTATTGGTGTGTTTTCCTTTTCAATCTACTGACATTTTCTGCTCTACATACGTGTCTGTTGACTGACATGATGCTCATTATCCACATGAACTTGGGAAACAAACTTGTCTAAAGCCTGTTGCCTTGAAGGACTTGCGTGGACTGTAAAGACATATAGAATCAGGTGACCAGAGTTTGGTACTGTGTAAAAAAAGTACAAAATTGTGGTGGGCACATTCATCAAATAGTTAATTGGTTGGAAAAAGGTACTTTAAAGAGTATGTAAATGTATAACAACTATGCATGTAGTGTGCAAGTATTCTAAAATAATCTAATCAGAAATATGCACGTCTTTAAAGATTATGTGTTTTTTGGCAAAGATATGGCTTTGTTTTGTATATTATTTATGTAGATGGATATATACAGTTGTAATCTGAAAAATAAAATCCCCAATAAAATACGCAAATAAGGATGTTCTGCAGAGTTAGGTCTTTATCAGTTGAAAATAAACAGCAAACAACTGCAAATAAACAAAGAAAATAAATGATGTAGTAATATAAAGTAGCAGGATATTTTGTTACTAATGCCATTTACAATTATTCAACCTTTCAAACAATTATGAACTCAATAATGACCCATAATTTGCTACAGATGTGCTGTATTACACATATATTTATTGACATCAGTTATCCAGATGGTTAAAATATTTTTGATGTGTGTCTGTGGTGTTATGTGTACAGGCCTGTTTTCAGCGCTTTATGGGGGCGAGGTCGGTGGGTGGTGTGGAATGCGGAATTCCCGGCTGAACAGTTACTACAGCTATGCATTCTTTAAGCAGCTGGAGCCAAAGAGCAGAGCCTGGCAGGAAATGAGTGTGCTCTGCTTCAATTCTGCAGGGTACATGGATACTAGTAATCAGAACAGAAGAAAATCCAAAAATGTCCTAAAATGTTTTGAGTACTTACGTGTTTTTCTCAAGTTTTGTGTTTCCAGTTTAGTCTGTGATTTCTTGGAACTTTTTGGACTTACTGTGTTTGGAATTTTGTGGACGTCAGACTTTAAGGCAAAAGCACGGGTGCTTTAGATGTTTCTAAATTCCCAGCAGCCGGTTAGGTGACATTGCTTTGGACTCCTGATAAAAAGAAAGAAAGAAAGCAGTGGTGTTTGCAGATATGTTTGGAATGAGCTGTGCCATTGTTACCAAGGAAGTTATACTTTGTGAAAGGATTATGAACTAAGAACAGTTGTTTAAGAACAGTTTGTTTGACTCGCAGACGACACCTCTTGTGAGGAGTTTGCTTGTCAAGTCACAGAGTAAGTGATGCCAGTATTTTACTCCTGTTTTTTGTTTGTGGTGCTGTTTTTGACTGTTGATGTATGCTTGTCCTCTGTTGGGTTTAAAACACGGCTGACATAACATGGTCCTGCAGCCTAAGTTCATACATAAAGGGGTGTGTTGCACACAAAATTAAATTGTGAACATTACAGAATTACATATGCTATTCTAAACCTATCCTATAGCTTATAACTCTCCTAGTTTGTAAAGGGTAATTTATCTTTGTGTCCAGCTGTTGGTCACTGCTTTAGAAATATAACACACAATCATGCTAATTTAAATAAGCACACAACTGCATGTCGATACTAGTGGTTTATGGTTTTTGGAACTTCTGTGTTAACAGCCTTCTTGTTGCTATGAAAGTCTGGTTCTTAAAGCAGAAATGGACCTCTGTTGCTCTGATTCTTTGCTGTTTGTATATGGAACTTTGACTTGGCTGTTTCACTTCTCCAATTGCTGTGCAGTCAGTTTTACATGCTTGTGGCTAGTTTTAGCTTGTTCTTCATTTTAAGCAGAAAATTTGACAGACAAAACTGATCATATTTCATGTACAGATTTAACCAAGGAGTTATTTTTGAACCAGTACTTTCCAACATTAAAATTAGGAAAGGTAATTCAGTTACAAAGCCCCTATGTCGAAAGAACAACATAATCACAGATAAACAGGCAAAATGAAAGATAAAACATACAAAAAACTTTTAAGTAAGAACAAGTAAAATAGTATTTTTAAACACATTTAGCACACATCCTTGCATAATGTAAGTAGTAATGTTGTAATGTGTTCACCTGGCATGGGATTGGCAGTGGGTTTAGATTACAGAATCATGTCTGTCTGCTGTGCCACTAATGGCTGGCAGGGGACATAGACGTGCACAGATGGCTGTCTGTGGCGGTCTCTTTAATCAGACGGCCTCTGCTTTTTCTTTGGCAGTCCTTGAGAAACCACCCTGGACTGGAACATTGTTTCCAGTGGTGGTGTGACTGAACCCCTTTAAACTAAGCATCACAGATAAATCCATGCTGGATGGAAAGAGCTTTTCTCTGTCTTTCTTTTCTGAAAACAGGAGTTGTCACACACCGATGGACTGTGCATGGCCATCAGAGTTTTCCAAAATAAGCCTAGGCTTATGTTCCTTGTCTATCTGTTTGATCGCCTCTCTGATTTGTGCTGCAGATTTTCTTGATCATTTTGCTTCTTTCATTTATTTCTGTTATTTTGGCCACCTGTAATTTTGTAGTTTTATTTGGTTTGTGGCTCGTTAGCCACATAATTGTTCTGCCTTGATCAGGAATCCTGTGTATTGGGTTTATCCTTCCTGTTCTTGCAGTGACAGGGCTATACCTGACGCCTCACTGGCATAGCATGACCTGCCCCTTTTCAAATTTATTAATGATCAACGTGATTCCTGGGGACCAAGATGTAATCTTAATGCCATTTTCCTCTAGGTGCTAATGTAAATCTGAGTAAATGATTATGTGTGGTCTTTTAATGAACTTCCATCTTGTCCAGAGTGTCCACTCTGTTTTGCATGACACCTGACCCACTGTGAGCCTGACTGAATAAATAAATGTATTACTGATCCATGCTTACTGGCACACACCACTAAACACAACAGCAACCTGAGCAAATTCTAATATGCAAATATAAATGTTTTGTTTGTTGTACGTTTGTTGTGACTATATACAGTGTATCACAAAAGTGAGTACACCCCTCACATTTCTGCAGATATTTAAGTATATCTTTTCATGGGACAACACTGACAAAATGACACTTTGACACAATGAAAAGTAGTCTGTGTGCAGCTTATATAACAGTGTAAATTTATTCTTCCCTCAAAATAACTCAATATACAGCCATTAATGTCTAAACCACCGGCAACAAAAGTGAGTACACCCCTTAGTGAAAGTTCCTGAAGTGTCAATATTTTGTGTGGCCACCATTATTTCCCAGAACTGCCTTAACTCTCCTGGGCATGGAGTTTACCAGAGCTTCACAGGTTGCCACTGGAATGCTTTTCCACTCCTCCATGACGACATCACGGAGCTGGCGGATATTCGAGACTTTGCGCTCCTCCACCTTCCGCTTGAGGATGCCCCAAAGATGTTCTATTGGGTTTAGGTCTGGAGACATGCTTGGCCAGTCCATCACCTTTACCCTCAGCCTCTTCAATAAAGCAGTGGTCGTCTTAGAGGTGTGTTTGGGGTCATTATCATGCTGGAACACTGCCCTGCGACCCAGTTTCCAGAGGGAGGGGATCATACTCTGCTCAGTATTTCACAGTACATATTGGAGTTCATGTGTCCCTCAATGAAATGTAACTCCCCAACACCTGCTGCACTCATGCAGCCCCAGACCATGGCATTCCCACCACCATGCTTGACTGTAGGCATGACACACTTATCTTTGTACTCCTCACCTGATTGCCGCCACACATGCTTGAGACCATCTGAACCAAACAAATTAATCTTGGTCTCATCAGACCATAGGACCTGGTTCCAGTAATCCATGTCCTTTGTTGACATGTCTTCAGCAAACTGTTTGCGGGCTTTCTTGAGTAGAGACTTCAGAAGAGGCTTCCTTCTGGGGTGACAGCCATGCAGACCAATTTGATGTAGTGTGCGGCGTATGGTCTGAGCACTGACAGACTGACCCCCCACCTTTTCAATCTCTGCAGCAATGCTGACAGCACTCCTGCGCCTATCTTTCAAAGACAGCAGTTGGATGTGACGCTGAGCACGTGCACTCAGCTTCTTTGGACGACCAACGCGAGGTCTGTTCTGAGTGGACCCTGCTCTTTTAAAACGCTGGATGATCTTGGCCACTGTGCTGCAGCTCAGTTTCAGGGTGTTGGCAATCTTCTTGTAGCCTTGGCCATCTTCATGTAGCGCAACAATTCGTCTTTTAAGATCCTCAGAGAGTTCTTTGCCATGAGGTGCCATGTTGGAACTTTCAGTGACCAGTATGAGAGAGTGTGAGAGCTGTACTACTAAATTGAACACACCTGCTCCCTATGCACACCTGAGACCTAGTAACACTAACAAATCACATGACATTTTGCAGGGAAAATGACAAGCAGTGCTCAATTTGGACATTTAGGGGTGTAGTCTCTTAGGGGTGTACTCACTTTTGTTGCCGGTGGTTTAGACATTAATGGCTGTATATTGAGTTATTTTGAGGGAAGAATAAATTTACACTGTTATATAAGCTGCACACAGACTACTTTTCATTGTGTCAAAGTGTCATTTTGTCAGTGTTGTCCCATGAAAAGATATACTTAAATATCTGCAGAAATGTGAGGGGTGTACTCACTTTTGTGATACACTGTATTTATATTTGGTTTGTGACGTTTTTAAATGTGCTTTAGTGTAAATATGACTGTGCATGTGAATATCTCCGCACACACAAGCTTTCCATCCACATACTTTTGAAATTTGGAATTCAGTCATAAAAAAATGATGTGGAATCAATCTGCTAGCAAAATAAATCCATCGTGAAAACAATGCTGGATTTAGTTTTTTAGCATTTTTTAAAACTTTGTTCCACACATGTAAATGTGTGTTTACTTAAACATAATTTAAGCTTTATGTTACCATACCTCTATTCATTATGATTAGCATGTTTATTTAGCACTTGTGAACTGTTGGCTATTGGCTTGGTAATCTACATTCTAAAAGTTGCACCCATTCTACTCACAGTGTTTATATTTATCTTACCGTTCTACATGCTGTTTTACTGCCAAATTCAATGTGTTACACTGTTTATTTAATAAGACAGTGGTGGCATGGTGGTTAAGCTACTGGTCTGCTGTCACTGTTGGGCACTTAAGCCAGGCTGTCAACCCTCAGTTGCTTGCATTGTATTCAGTTGCTTTGGATAAAATCTGTCTGCTAAATGCTGTAAATTTAATGAAGCATGTGTGGCTTAAAATGAAACTGATGTGTTTTACATTTTGATGATACAAGCTATAAGCTTGTCAGTTATCAATCAAATGAAATGAGCACCTCCCTAAACCTGATACAAGTTATTAAGCAATTTATAGATATTTAAATAGATACTTTATTCATCACGAAAGGAAATGATTGAAATTGCATGAAATGTATGAAAGTTTCATTAAAGTTCAGCTGTTTCATTTTAATAATAGCATGTGTATGCTTGGGTGTGGGTGTATGTTTGTGTGTGTGTGTAATTGTGTGTGTGTGTGCTTACATACATCTTTCCTTGCCACTGTTGAACAGCACAGGTGCAGCCCAGGCTTGAACTGTAGCTGCTGTGTATTGGTGCAGAGGTTGTTGTGTTGTTGTAGGCACTGTGTTGTGTAGTTGGGATTTTGTAAAAGCTGGTGAAAAATGTTGGTTTGAAGTGTCAGGAATTTTCCATGTTATAGTGTGGGTGTGAAATCCAGAAACAAGCCATGTTCACATAGCAGATGATTTCACTTCACTTTGCTTTGTTTCTTGTTAAACTAACTACTGCTTTCACTGCCTTTCTGCCTTTACTGAGAATGACCTTTAACCACTCGACATTTGATTGAATTTGAATTCATGCTTGTGTCGCAAAGCTCTGAGCTTTGCGTTCTTACTGACATTACTTGTAAACCTTCCCCAAATTAAAATTGCCAAATCAGTTTTTAAAAGCATGGAACTTGTGGGGTAAATCTTTAATAAAATGTTAATTCTATATAGTTCTGCATAGTTCTGGTTTAATCTGATTAAGATCCAAACACAACAACTACTTATTCACGAGAATGTTTTTGCTTTTCTAACAGGAAATTGTAACCGCAGGTCTGCTGCCTGAGTGTGTCTCTTAAAAAGGAAAAAGACTTTAATAGCAGACGGCGTTAGTCACATTTGCATCTCACATTTTGGTTGCTTTTCTTTCGGATGCTCTGTTAACACATTCTCCATGAATCTACTGCGCTTGCAGCGGCTTTCTGTGATATGGAAAAGTTGGATGTTCAACGACAGTTCAGAGACCCTTTCTGATTCTGGTGCCTTGCAGGTGGTGGATGTGAAGGATGCAGAGGACGGGGCTTTAAATCGACATTCACGCCACAGTGATCAGTTAGCTGACCCGCAAGTATTGCGAGATCCAGTCAGTCACCGCCAGGAGCCAGCTAACTCACCCATGGTAAGTGTCCAGTGCTTGATTGATTTTGTATTTTTTTCAATGGTTAATTTAGCCTGGATGTGTTTGCTCAGATGTGTTTTACTTGCTCACAAACATTTCAGCTTTCTTTTTTTGTTCTTCGGCCTCTTGTGTTTTCATAACAACTTTAATCCAGCTAAATCAGAAGCACCTTGTTTACTACTTTCTTCCCTACATTTTCACTTGACAGAAAGGAAACCCCCTGTAGTCAGTATAAAATCTGTCCACAGTTGCTTGTCAGATAGACAGCCACTGTAGGCCAGTGTACTAAGATTGTGTCCATATTCAGGTGCAGTTTAAATATACACTGTGTAAAAGTCAAAACATGTTCATGGCAAGATGCACATTGTGCTGCTCTCCTTCATGCATATATACAAATAAGGGAGGTTCCTCCAACAGGGAGTCACAGAACAGGTGGAGCATGTTACGTATTTTGCTTGATTTACTTTGGTTTGGACGATTAGCTGGGTCGTTTTAAAATACTTTTTCCTCCTTCAAAAGCCAGATGTAAACAACCAGCTGCAATATTTCTTTGAGCGGTTGCTTTAGTACATTGAACCATAAGGAAAGATGCAAATGTATTCAGTGTTGAATAAGGGTCGAACAAGCCATAAGTAAACATAGAAAATGTTTCAACTACACACACATCAGTTTTTGATATATAATATATAATATGTGATTATAATATGGGCATACTGCACACTCTAGAATAATTGCTATCATGTTGGTAATCAATGTTATTGAAAGGTTTGTGGGTTATTAGGTCAGTCCCACACTGAAAGTATACCACAACTGTAACCTTTAATTAAAGTAGAATATTTCTATTGAAGTTATATTACACCAGCACTGGATATGGGCATATTTGTGCAGGGGTATTAAAAATGTACACGAAGGTGCAGTCATTATGTTTTAAATATACACAGCGTTAATAAGTGTGTGCAGGGGTTTATAGCTTTAGCAAAGGTTAGTAATGTTTGAAAGGTTAATGCTGTGTGCAAAAGTTATTACTACTTGCTAATGTTATCACTGTATGCAGGAGGTTGTAATCACTGTGCAGGGGATTATAACTGTGTGCAGGGGAATTATGACTGTGCGGGGGGGGTATTACTGTTTAAAAGGTTAATGCTGTGTTCAAAGGTTATTACTACTTGCTGAAGTTATCATTGTATGCAGGGGGTTGTAATCACTGTGCAGGGGGATTATAACTGTGTGCAGGTAAATTATGACTGTGTGTGGGGGGTTATTACTGTTTAAAAGTTAATGCCATGTGCAGAAGTTATTACTGATTGTTGATGTAATCACTGTGCAGAGGGAGTATAAATATGTGCAGGGGAATTATGACTGTGTGTGGGGGGTGTTAAAACTGTGCAGAGGAATTATAGCTGTGTGCAGGGGGTTATCCCTGTCTGCTGGAGTATTATAACTGTGTCCAAAAGTTATTACTGTTTGTTGGTGTTATAACTGTGTTGGGGGTTGTAACTGTGCAGGAGTTATAAATGTGTACAGGGGTTATAACTGTTTAGGGTGTTATAACTGCTTAGGGGGTTATAACTGTTTGCTGAAGTATTATATTGTATGCAGGGGGTTATAACTATGTGCTGGAGTATTATATTGTGTGCACGGGTTATAACTGTGTTCTGTAGTATTATAACTGTGCAGGGAGTTAAAACTGTGTGCTGGGAGTTATAGCTGTGCTGGGAGTTATAACTGTGTGCAGGGAGTTATAACAAAGTGCTGATGTTAACTGTGTGCAGGAAGTTAGAACTGTGCTGGGAGTTAGAACTGTGTGCAGGGGTTATAAGTGTGTGTCTGTGGGGTAGTTGAACTGTTTTCAGGTTATTACTGTGAGCAGTGTGTGTGGTTTATGCAGAACAATAAGCAAAGGTGAGACTTTATATTTAGTTACTTTTGATATTTTTATAATAAACATTAGTTAAGGACGATACATTAATGTAGTTTTTGTTAACTGTGTTTTTTTCTTTTCTTTTTGAACTGGTGCACCAAGTCAGAGAATGATGTCACTGATGTTCATTATATTTTTATTTTCATTGTGTAGCATACAAATTAATATGTTTTTAGTTTTGGTTCTTATTTTCAGACAATAAAACTTCATAGTTAAGAACTCAAAATCGATTTACATTTTTTACTGTATTTTCATAGTGTAGCCTGTGTAGTTACCAGACAGACTTGTGTTATTGCTAATGTTCACATCTACAAACTGTTTTCTGGAATATTGCAATAAAGCAGTGTGATCTGTTAATTTTTTTAGCCTTGACGTATCTACCAAAGTACTAATTTTTTTTAGTGTTTATTTTCCAGTGACTAACTTACTTGTATTTGTAAATATAAAAAATTTAGAATCATATGCCTGCAACATGTTTGAAAACAAAGGCAAGCTGTTGTATTGTGTGAAGAAACAGGCCTGGCATTGTGTTGCTGAAATAATCATGGCCTTCCTGGGAAATGATGTTGCATTAATGGCAGCATGTGTGTCTCTAAAATTACAATATAGACCACTGTGTCAATGATTCCTTTACACACATGCGGGTCACCCATTCTGTGGGCACTGATGCATCCCCATACCCTGACAGATGTTAGCTTTCACACCTATAGCTTTTTTCTTTGTTTAATAGTTTCATGTTGCATTTTGGGGGGGGGCTTTGTATAATTGTAGTTCATAATGATAATGCAGAAATTTTATTTATTTTAATAATTTCCATTATCCTACCTCATACAGTGTTTCCTTAAAAAATCAGTGTGAACTGTGAGTCTGCTTTTGCCTGACGACAGTAAGCATCAGGTTCCATATTTGTTACTGCCAGTCATAATAGCTAATACCAATACCAAAAACGGTAGTTACTTTGAGTGCTTGTTTTATTGAGATCGGGGAGCAATGGAAAGAGAAGCATAAAAATTAAACAATGTGCTTGAGTTTTGATTTTGGATGCATAAATGCGTTGATCTCCGGGAGCAGGTCGTTAAAACATTTCAAAACTCGCCCCGACTCAGCCAGCGGATCTCAGTAAAGCACATCTTCAGCTCAGACAAGAATTCCTGAAACTGCCTGTAGTTAAGAGAATTAGCTTTAATGAAATTAACACAGGACACGAGGATTTTCAAAACGAAATCCCACAGTGGCTGCGGTCACTCATGTCTCTATTGATGCGCCAATCACTCCCCTCATGCTTGGAGCGCCACCCGTTGGATCGCTGCCGTATAATCTACTATCTATAATCTCCTTTGTTATTTTTTCCCCCGTTATAATACTGTGAGTTCGAAGATGAACAGGGGCCAGACAACATGTATTGCTGCTGTGGTTAAAGGGGCCGGTCAAATTAAAGCATCGGGCCGTAGTTTGATGACCCCTGGTGTAAGGTGACAACAATTTATCACAGTAGCAGGGCTCAAAGGCAGAGCACATTTAACTGTGATTTCTTGCCTTGTCCTATACAGACTGTTATTTCTGCAGATTCAACCGAATCTTTTTACAATATTATGTATGGTAGATGGTGAAATGCCTTAATTATTAGCAATTTTGCATTAATACTTTTTTGAACAAATTGACTTTTTTTTTTAAAGTTTGGCACAATGTACTGAGCCATGTCCCACATTCACTTGCAAAGACTGAGCCTTCCTTTTCTACCCAATCATGATGCCCTTACCTGTTACCAATTCACCTGTTTAATGTGAAATGTTTTAAAATGGTTTAACTTAAATAATTCTGAAAAATTTAAACTCTTATTTTGCCCCGTTCAAACTTTTTTGGAGTGTGTTGTAAGCAATAAAATTGTTTATATTTACAAAATAAAAGACTTTTTATTGCATTTTATAGAATGTTCCAGCTTTTTCCCATTTATTTTTCTACCTAAAGCACTTTTTTGAACAATTTAATGTTGCAGTTCTTGGTGATCTATCTTAAACTATTTGAAATTCACCATTATATAGTGGAAAGGATTGTTTTAGTCCAACACTCAGATCGGTTAATGCTCAGAGATTAAATGCTCAGATCGGTTAATGCTCAGTTTAGGTAAGGCCTTTTCCTATTCCAGCGTTAATATGGCCCAGTGGTTTGTAAAAAACATGAAAAATACCTTGGTTTAAAGATACTCTAGTGGCCTGTACAGAGCCTTGACCTCAGTCCCACTGAACAGCTGTGTAATAAACTGGAACATCAGACTTTCTTGACCATCATCAGTGCCCAGCCATACAAATGCGCTTTAGACTGAATAAATTCCCACAGACATATTTCAAAGTCTTGAAAGAAGCCTTCTCAAAGGAGTGGCTGTTATTTTAATAAAAATTAGTTTTTGAAAGGGGGTGACCAACAAGCTCATTGTCAGGTGTCCAAATACTTTTGACCATATAGTGTACAAGCATAGTAGTGGAGGGTGATGATTTGGGCTTGTTTAGCAGCCACTGGGCCTGGGTAATTTGCAGCCATTAAGACATTAACTCCACTTAATAGCAGTATGTTCTGAAACTGAAAACGTTCAAACTTACTAAACTAAATTTTAGTTTATTGTTGCTAAAGCAGGTTCTACAGCTTACTGGATTACATGGTGTACTTATTTCCCCCACCTGGTTTCTGAATGTTGGTTTGCTTTTTAGAAGAAATGACTGCATTTTCCACCAATGACTGGATTTTATTGTTGTCATGTGATGTTATTTGTTTGTTTGTAGATCCTGATGAATACCACATGATTAAAAAAAACTAGAATTAGAAGAGAGTGGGCTTTGTTTTTTTTTGTGACTGTAGTTTTAAATGTGTTCTGGCACAGGCAGTGTTTCTACAAATGTCTAGTTGTAGATATGTCACAGAAATCATATAACTAAATATACACGGACTTAATAACCTGATCTAAATTACAACTGGAATTCCTGCCTAACTATGATTTTAAATACTGGACTATACTCTTTACGTCAGAACATGAATAATCAAATATCAACTAAAATCCTACATTGATTAAATAATTTGTGTGCTTGTAAACATAATGTTTGTAGCTTCCCTCGTGTAGCTTCCCTCACTGTAACCATCAACCACTGCCTCTGGTAAGTGCCAAGGTTTAGACAAACCAAATAGCAAGTGTCCTTTTTTGTGATCTGGCTTTTGCATGTGCAGGACTTCAGCATCCAAGAGTCAATGGTGTGCATAAAAAGAGCAGGACAAACATCACCGCCCCCAACCACACACACACACAAGCGTGTGCAGCACATGCACAGGATGCACATCCTGTCTGTCAGTCTCTTGCAGACAGACGTACTGCTATTGTTGTATATCCTAAGTGCTCACTTCTGTAGACCGCAAATCAACAAGCCTTTCGAAAGTGCTTTCACCTTTTGTAATCTAAGCCTTGGTTGTTGTTCATACCACTTGAAATAGATGTGGATGATTTAATTTGTTTAAAGAAATTAAATGAAGAAAACTATTTCTACACAAGGTGTATGTAACCCACATTAAAAAGGGAAATTAAAAAATAAATAAATAAAGTGTTAAGCATTTCTTATATAAATATACCATTATGACTTGTTAAAACATATGTACAGGTGTAGTTCATTAAAAGTTCACACATTTCATTGATTCAGAATCAACTGAAAATGACTGATAATAATTTAATGAATAAATAAGGAGTATGCCTTTTATGGGAATTCGGTGACGCTTCCCCTTTAAGAAATGGCTGCTACATTAGAGCCGGTGAATTCCCGGATTGAACGGAGGGAAAGTGCGGAAAAAAGTGGAGTAACACAGCTGAAAAGTAGTGTCTGTGATTATTATTTTCTATTTTCTCGTTAACGCAGCCAGTTTATTGTTACATGCTGATATTTGTCTGTTTCTTTGGGAAAGTTATAATAACAGTTTCTTAATCGGACAGCTCCGGTGAATAATAGGAGTTTTCTAAGTTGAAAGAGAGGCTTTTGTAATGTGTGAGTGGTGCGCATGCAAGCTGATGTAAACATGATGGCGAGCCAGACCCACGGACTTCATTCTTAAAGGCAAGAACTCGTTTTTCCCGCGTGCGCGGGAGGATTTCATCATCTACTGTTAAATTCCACCGGTTTGGATTATAAAGAGTTGCTACCAGAGCGGTAGGATTATGGAGACATTTCTTTTTTTTTCTGAATAGGAAACGAACTGAGATCTGAGAATAAAGTGAAAGAACTGAACTAAGATTTGAACATATTCGGAGCTGAAAGTAAACACAATTTAAGTATAGTATATTTTGCAATGCACCTTATGTATATGATTTTGTTATATAATTGTATTTCTCTAAAGTTTGAATTAAAATATTGAACTGTGTCGAAACTCTAAAGAAAAGATACTGTTTATTGGCAATATAGATTAGTTTAATTCTAGACCGGTCTAACATAAAATAGATAAAGGAGCTATTTTGTTATACATTCTACAGAAATAATCTTTAATTTAAGTAAAGAAATAAGGGAAACTGTGAGCTATATTCATATATTAATGTATTTTGTTATATATTGTGTTATATATTGCTGAATTCACATGTTGGAGCACTGTTTTGCTGTTTACTTCTAGTAAAGTGCTAATATTTGCATAAAGAAATCTGGTCTCTGGCTTAGTTTTGTATGTTCACCCCACTCCAATAGAACCTAGAACTGGTCCAGTAGCTTATATAATATTACATTATTTACTTCAGGTGTTACAATTTGGCGAGCCAGCCAGGAGTGGCCGACATATAGGACTAACAACCAGAGATCAGATAGCATTTTATTGACTCATGATGGAAGTTATTCAGACCTTAGGTGTTAAAATTCCGAATTCACTGCTAGTTAGTGGTTTGACAGATACAGAAACTGACGAAGAACTTTATGACTTGCTAAAACAGCATGGTTCTATTAAAAGAAAAATTCCAGTGAACATGCCCCATTCTAATGTAGGCCAGCAAGCCATCATAGAATATACATATGGTACAGCCCTACAGTCACTCTCACCCTTATTGCCACACAAACTTACTAGTAAGACACAGACTGATGTTATTTACCACATCGAGGCTTTAGCAAATGTGTACACACCTGCAGTCAGCCAGTCAGCCAGAAAAAAGTATCTTGCAGGTTTGGAGGAAATCGCCAAACTAAGTGGCAAAGACTTTGTAGACGTCCTGAGAGAAGAGCTGTCCCATATCAGTGAGACTGTTAGTCAAGGAAACTCAGAAAATCACGATGAAGACGCAACTAACTTCAATGACGTTCAGGGTAGCGCTCATGAGACAGTAGCGCAAAGAAGCCCTCAGCCTAGCGCTTTCTTCCCCCATGCTCATACTCCTGAATTTAATCCAGCACTGTCTCAACGAGTCCTACAAGAAAAGACACAGCCCAATATGAGCCTTAGTGATCTCTGCCCACCTGAGTTGCAGAAGGTTGTCGTTGAACACATAGTTAAGCATGAAGACTTGACAACACAAGCACATGTTTATTTGAGACTGCGACCTTTCTCTGGACGCAGCCCCCGTCCAAACAATGAAGTAGACTATGAAACATGGCGTTCCAGTGCAGACTTCTTACTGAAAGACTCACAACAGTCAGACCTGCACAAATCGCGAAAAATACTTGAAAGCCTTTTATCACCTGCTGTTGACATAGTGAAACATCTGACACCTCATTCATCTCCATCGATGTACTTGGACATTTTAGATTCAGCTTTTGGAACAGTTGAAGATGGTGATGATCTCTATGCCAAGTTTCTTAACACACTGCAAAACTACGGTGAGAAATCCTCAGCGTTTCTCCAGCGACTGCGAGTAATGCTGAACACCACCTTCAGGAGAGGAGGTGTAAAATCGACTGACATGGACAACCAACTTTTAAAACAGTTTTGCAGGGGCTGTTGGGACGATACCCTGATAACTGAACTAAAGCTAGAGCAGAGGAAACACAGCCCGCCCACCTTTGCAGAGCTACTGTTGATGGTTCGGACTGGAGAAGACAAACGTGATTCCAAAGCATCTCGCATGAAGCAGTACCTTAGTGCTTCCAGGCAGAAGGTGTCCTCACACTTCCAAGGAGCCATTGCTCAGTGTGCTGAAGAATCTGACACATTTCCTCAAATGCATTATGAGCCACAGTCTGAAATACAAGATTTGAAAAGACAAGTAGCTGCATTGCAGTCTCAGCTTTTACAAATGAAACATAAAGACAGTAAACCTAATTCAAAGAAAACATCCTTCGGGTCCGATACAACCAAGTCCCTAGCCAAAGACGCTGGGCCACAAAAAGCTCAGCCTAACAACTGTGATGTGAAGAATGATCATATTAACAAACCAAGACCCTGGTACTGTTTCAGATGCGGTGAAGATGGACATATAAAGCCCCAATGTGAAGCTGAGCCAAACTTTTTTGGTAGCCACAAAAAGGAAACTACTAATAGAAAGGCAACAAGAGTGGGAAAGAAGGCATGGTCCTTCAGTACCCGATCATTTAAACTAACATCAGTCACTATTGAGGGACAGATAGGGGCTGAAAAGCAGAAAGAGTGTCCCAAAAGAAAATGGCGTGCCACATCAACATTTTCACAAACGAAACAACAAACGGCAACTCTACCAAAAGGGCTGATTGGAGCCAAAACTACTGCACAAGTCATTATAGCAGGAAAATACTGTAATTGCTTATTGGACACAGGTTCACAAGTGACGACAATCCCAAACTCATTTTACAAGCAGAATCTATCACACCTACCTATCGAGCCTCTAAACGACTTGCTCGAAGTGGAAGCTGCCAATGGCCAAGATGTCCCCTACTTAGGATACACCAAAATAAGCATTACATTTCCCAGGAGTTCCCTTGGTCAGGACATTGAGGTCCCCACTTTGGCCTTGATTGTGCCTGACATGCGCTCAACTTTGTCATCTGTTTTAATAGGCACCAATACTTTAAATGTGCTGTATGAACAGTACTTAAAAACTAAGCCCCAGGACTACCAGTCACTACCATATGGGTACAGAGTTGTCCTTAACACCCTTGAACTGAGACGGAGGATTGACTCCAGCCTTGGGGTTGTGAGACTATTTGGTAGGACTCCTAAGACTATTGGCCCTGGTCAGACAGAGGTTGTGAAAGGATCTGTCAGTTGCGAAGTGCTGAACATAGGGAAGTGGGTGATGCTTGAGACGCCAAAGACGTTTTCCCTACCGGGTGGTATAATGGTTACAAATAGTCTGGTAAACCTCCCATCCAAACCGCCTCATTGCTTACCAGTGATCCTCAAAAATGAATCAAATCATGACATCACCATCTCCCCAAAGACTGTGATAGCTGAGGTGAATGCTATTGAGAGGGTTCAGCCCATTACAGCTAACAAATCTATTCCTCTCACCATACCCGACCAAAGAACAAAGATCAATTTTAACTTTGGAGACTCTCCGATACCTAACGAGTGGAAGGAACGGATAAGAGAAAAGTTGGATTCAATGCCGAATGTGTTCGCCCAGCACGAACTTGACTTTGGGCGCACTGACAAGATAAAACATCGTATAAAACTCAGTGATGAAACGCCATTCAAGCACAAAGCAAGACCCATACACCCACAGGACATTGAAGACGTGCGCAAACACCTTCAAGAGCTCCTTGACGCAAAAATCATCCGTGAATCTGAGTCACCTTTCTCCTCTCCGATCGTAGTTGTCAGGAAAAAGAATGGTGATGTCAGGCTTTGTGTAGACTACAGAAAGCTCAATCTCCAGACAGTAAAGGACTCATATGCTCTACCCAATTTAGAAGAGTCATTCTCAGCCTTAAATGGATCCAAGTGGTTTTCTGTCCTTGATCTTAAGTCCGGGTTCTACCAGATTGATATGGAAGAGTCAGACAAACACAAAACTGGCTTTGTTTGCCCTCTTGGTTTTTTTGAATTCAACAGGATGCCACAGGGGATAACTAATGCCCCTAGTACATTTCAAAGACTTATAGAGCGGTGCATGGGAGAACTAAACCTGAAACAAGCCCTTGTTTTCATAGATGACCTTATAGTTTTCTCTCCAACTCTGGAGGAGCATGAGGAAAGGCTGATGAATGTGCTCAAAAGACTGGAGGAGTTTGGTTTAAAGTTGTCTCCTGACAAATGCATGTTCTTCCAGACTTCTGTCAGATACCTAGGTCACATTGTATCAGAAAAAGGCGTTGAAACAGACCCAGAAAAGATTACTGCTCTTAAAACCTGGCCAAAGCCAAACAACCTGAAAGATCTGAGAACCTTCTTAGGTTTCTGTGGTTACTACCGCAGGTTTATAAAAGATTACTCAAAGATAGTGAAACCCCTCAATGCTCTTACTGCTGGGTATCCGCCCATGCAGAAGTGTAGTGACTCTAGGGCCAACACAAAGTATCATAATCCTAAAGATATTTTTGGAGACAGGTGGGCATCTGATTGTCAGGAAGCATTTGAAACTGTTGTTGATAAGTTGACAACTGCCCCTGTCCTTGGATTTGCTGACCCCAAGATACCCTACATTCTGCATACAGATGCAAGCACAGTTGGGTTAGGTGCTGCCCTATATCAGGAACAGCAAGGACCGAAACGAGTCATTGCCTATGCCAGTCGTGGCTTATCACAATGTGAGGCTAGATACCCAGCACACAAACTGGAATTCCTTGCACTTAAATGGGCAGTAACAGAGAAATTCCAGGACTATTTGTATGGAAGCTCATTCCTTGTTGTAACTGACAGTAACCCATTAACCTACATACTTACCTCTGCAAAACTTGATGCTACAAGCTACAGGTGGCTATCTGCTTTGTCAACATTCAACTTCCAGCTCCAGTATAGAGCGGGGAAGCAAAATCAAGATGCAGACGGGCTTTCCAGACGACCACACAGTGGACTGACCAATGACATTGTATCGCAAAAGGAGATGGAAAGAATAAAACAGTTTGCACAGAAACATTTGCCGGAAACTGAATATTCCAACTTGCTGGCAGAGAGCACAGTTAAAGCTGTATGTGAAAAACACTTGGTCCATCATATTGTTGATGATGCGCCTGTGGGGATAACACCGGTCACCACTTTCGTCCTGTCTCTTTCCCATCACTCGGAGGCTATACCATCAAGCTTTGGGGATGAAGATCAGTGTGGGGGTCTCCCTATCATTCCACATCTTACAGCTGCCGAGCTGATAATAAAACAAAGGGCCGATGCAAGTATCCGAGAGGTAATACATCAGATGGAATCTGGAGAGAAAACCCCACCAACAGTGAGAAAAGAACTTCCTGAGCTTTGCTTAATGCTAAGGGAATGGAATCGTCTGGAACTAGTAGGCGGCATTTTGTACCGAAGGAGACAGGAAAATGGACGAGTTTCTCACCAGCTTGTTCTACCAGAGGAACTGAGATCCTTGGTCCTAAAGAGCCTACACGATGATGTTGGCCACATGGGCATAGAGCGCACAATAGACCTTGTCAGAGCACGATTCTATTGGCCCAAGATGTCTGTCGATGTGGAGAACAAGATTAGAACTTGTGGTCGCTGCATACGGCGAAAGTCTTTGCCCGTCAAAGCCGCACCACTTGTCAATATCACAGCTACAAGACCACTTGAACTTGTCTGCATGGATTTTCTCACAGTAGAACCAGACTCAAGTAATACCAAGGACATTTTGGTCATCACTGACCATTTCACAAAATATGCAGTAGCCATTCCGACTCCAAACCAAAAGGCTAAAACAGTGGCCAAGTGCCTATGGGACCACTTTCTTGTACACTACGGTATCCCTGAAAGGCTTCATAGTGATCAGGGTCCTGACTTTGAGTCCCGAACAATAAAAGAACTGTGTGACATTATTGGCACTCAAAAAATAAGAACCACCCCCTATCATCCAAGAGGGAATCCCGTTGAACGTTTCAATAGAACCCTGCTAAACATGCTGGGGACACTTGAAAACAAGAAGAAGGGTCAGTGGCATCATTACGTTAAGCCACTAGTACATGCATACAATTGTACCAAACATGAGGTAACAGGATTTACCCCTTACGAGTTGATGTTTGGGCGACAGCCTAGATTACCAATTGATCTAGCCTTTGGCTTGCCAGTCCATCACCAATCAGGGTCACATTCTCAGTATGTCCAGAACCTGAAATCTCATCTTGAGACAAGCTACCGGGTTGCTGCAGAAAATGCACAGAAAATGGCAGAGCGCAACAAAGTGAGATTTGATAGGCATGTGGTTGAATCCAATTTGAGAGAAGGCGACAGAGTTTTGGTGAGAAATGTCCGTCTGCGAGGCAAGCATAAGCTAGCTGACAGGTGGGAACCAGATGTGTATATTGTTTTAAAGCAATGTGGAGATGTCCCAGTATATACTGTCACACCTGAAGCTAGAAAAGGTCCGCAGAGGACCCTTCATCGAGATCTTTTGCTGCCCTGTGGTTTTCTCCCCTTAACCATAGTAGAAGCTGACACAACAAAGGTTCCAAGGCGACCAAGGACTCGACAATACCATAGAGAAGACAGCTCAGACGAAGCTGATTGGAGCGAATCTCAGCCCGACTCTGGGGGATACTACCATGAGAGCTATATAAATTTAGGGGTGGAGACTCTAGGCTTCAACCACACTTCCAAGCCCTTGGAACAAGTTCCGGATAGAGTTGGTTCAGAACTTCCCAAAGTAGTGACCGCTGTTGAGCCAGATCCTCCAGACGAAACTGGGTTTTTCCCTCAAGTTGCTCCAGAGGGAACTTGTGATTTAAACACATTTGATCCTAGGGAAAATAACTCACTAACATCTGAGGTGGATGTCTTACCCGCTGAACAGGACCCTGGAAATCTTCCTGAAGAGAATGTTAATGATGTCCCTTCTCTTACCCAGACCACTGAAGAAAAGAGTGAAAGTGGCGTTGTGAGAGAGCAAACTGAAACCAGGATTGGAGAGTTTTTGAGAAGATCCACCAGAGATAGAAAGGCCACTGAACGGCTAACCTACTCTGAGTTAGGGAATCCATTAATTACAGTAGTCCAATCTTTGTTTCAAAGTTTGAGTGAAGCAGTTGCAGATTCACTTGCCAAACCTAACTTTGTAGAACAACACAGAACTTTTACAGTATAGATCTAATAAGATGCACGAGGACGTACAAAGAGTAAGGCAGGGGGGATGTAACCCACATTAAAAAGGGAAATTAAAAAATAAATAAATAAAGTGTTAAGCATTTCTTATATAAATATACCATTATGACTTGTTAAAACATATGTACAGGTGTAGTTCATTAAAAGTTCACACATTTCATTGATTCAGAATCAACTGAAAATGACTGATAATAATTTAATGAATAAATAAGGAGTATGCCTTTTATGGGAATTCGGTGACGCTTCCCCTTTAAGAAATGGCTGCTACATTAGAGCCGGTGAATTCCCGGATTGAACGGAGGGAAAGTGCGGAAAAAAGTGGAGTAACACAGCTGAAAAGTAGTGTCTGTGATTATTATTTTCTATTTTCTCGTTAACGCAGCCAGTTTATTGTTACATGCTGATATTTGTCTGTTTCTTTGGGAAAGTTATAATAACAGTTTCTTAATCGGACAGCTCCGGTGAATAATAGGAGTTTTCTAAGTTGAAAGAGAGGCTTTTGTAATGTGTGAGTGGTGCGCATGCAAGCTGATGTAAACATGATGGCGAGCCAGACCCACGGACTTCATTCTTAAAGGCAAGAACTCGTTTTTCCCGCGTGCGCGGGAGGATTTCATCATCTACTGTTAAATTCCACCGGTTTGGATTATAAAGAGTTGCTACCAGAGCGGTAGGATTATGGAGACATTTCTTTTTTTTTCTGAATAGGAAACGAACTGAGATCTGAGAATAAAGTGAAAGAACTGAACTAAGATTTGAACATATTCGGAGCTGAAAGTAAACACAATTTAAGTATAGTATATTTTGCAATGCACCTTATGTATATGATTTTGTTATATAATTGTATTTCTCTAAAGTTTGAATTAAAATATTGAACTGTGTCGAAACTCTAAAGAAAAGATACTGTTTATTGGCAATATAGATTAGTTTAATTCTAGACCGGTCTAACATAAAATAGATAAAGGAGCTATTTTGTTATACATTCTACAGAAATAATCTTTAATTTAAGTAAAGAAATAAGGGAAACTGTGAGCTATATTCATATATTAATGTATTTTGTTATATATTGTGTTATATATTGCTGAATTCACATGTTGGAGCACTGTTTTGCTGTTTACTTCTAGTAAAGTGCTAATATTTGCATAAAGAAATCTGGTCTCTGGCTTAGTTTTGTATGTTCACCCCACTCCAATAGAACCTAGAACTGGTCCAGTAGCTTATATAATATTACATTATTTACTTCAGGTGTTACATGTACATAATCGTAACTCTTTGAAATAACTTAATATGAAATGTATCATTTAATATTGAACATGTAAATTACTGGTGCTGGTCATAAAATTAGAATATCATGAAAAAGTTGATTTATTTCAGTAATTCCATTCAAAAAGTGAAACTTGTATCGGAAAAAATTTTGTTAAAACACATAAAGAATAACAATGATGACTGGACAGTCTCCTTTAGGTTTTTTTGTGTCGTCATTTATGGCAAGTCACCGAAGCCCTGAAGCACTTCTGCAATGGTGCAATGCTGTGTTAATTCTAGATATATTTTAGAAAGTTCCACTTTTGACTCATCCATTTACTAAACGTCTTGGATGACTAAAAGTCTTGGATGACATCAAGGTTTGGGTTTTTTTCTCTTTTTGTTTTTTTGCAAAATGTTCCTTTTGTTAACAGCATTTTTTTTTACTATGCAGCATTAAAATTTTACCGTACAAAATTAAATGGCCAATTTATTAATTTATGTATTTATTCATCAATATATTAATTTATTTATCTTTAGTAACATCTTATTTATCTTTCATAACATCTTTAGTAACAGATGGACTAGTCGGACCTCAGTACACATTTCAAATTTGCTTCTTTCCAATTTAGACAAAATTGAGCCAGGAAAAGTCTGTCACATTTCTGGATGTTGTTGATATTTGAGTCCTGCATATTCTTAGTAGAGTTACATGGCTTCACTCTACAAAGTTAATTAGTTAAATAATGTAATGAAAATTATGCTTGCAAGGCTAGAATGTTTATACTCTACTCTTATACGCTTTCTCTTTTACATTAATTTATAACTCGGGGCAATGTGGTTCAGTCAGTCCACTGACGTGTTTTTTGCAGAAGACGAAACCGGAGTATACAAAGTAAACCCATGCAGATACTGGAAAAATATATTCTGTAGACACCAGTCACAGACACCAGTCACAGATCTCTTTAAATAAAGTGGTGTTAAAAAAAATAGCTGTGATTTTAAAAAAGTGAATAAAGCACAAAATCATTATAATAACTTTTATTTCCATAAATGCAAATGCACTGAAAACACTACACTTTCAATTCTAAATCAAAACATTAACAAAATGTAGCCAGTTTGTGTTCATCCTTTACAGAAAGTTAAGAAAAATTAACATTAGGCTGTTCAAAATAATAGCAGTGCCAGCATTTTTCTTTAAAAACTCAAAAAATTTATAAACTGCAAATGTTAGAGGTTTCACTTTACTTGAAATTACTGAACTAATATTTAGTGGCATAACAACTGTTTCCGAGATCTGTGTTGCATGGAGTCGACCAACTTCTGGCACCTCTGAACAGGTATTCCAGTCCAGGATGATCAGACTACATTCCACAGTTCTGCAATTTTGGGTTTTTCCTCAAACAAACGCATTTCAGATGTCAGTCCACAAGTTCTCTATGGGATTGAGGTCAGGGGATTGGGCTGGCCACTCTGTTACCTTAATCTTGTTTGTCTGTAACCAAGATGTTTTGGGTCATTGTCATGTTGAAACACCCATTTTAAGGACATTTCTTCTTCGACATAGGGCAACATGATCTCCTCAAGTATTCTGATATATTTAAACTGATCCATGATCCCTCGTATGTGATAAATAGACGTAACACCATGGTATGAAAAACATCCCCATATCATCATTTTGTACCACCATGCTTTACTGTCTTCACAGTGTACTTTGGCTTGAATTCAGTGCTCGGGGGTCGTCTGACATACTGTCTATGGCCATTAGACCCAAAAAGAACAATTTTGCTTTAATCAGTCCACAAAATGTTGAGCCATTTCTCTTTGGACCAGTCAATGTGTTCCTTGGCAAATGTTAACCCATTCAGGACACGTCTTTTTCTTAACAATGGGACTTTACAAGGAGTTCTTGCTGGTAAATTGGCTTCACTTAATCATCTTCTGTACTTACTGGTAACTTCAGATGTTCCTTGATCTTTCTGAAGGTGATCACTGGCTGAACCTTTGCCATTTTGGCTATTCTTTGTATATTCTCTGTATCCATTCGAACAGTAGTTCCACGCTTCCTTCTGCGTCTTTCAGGTTTTGGTTTTCACTTCAAGGCATTGAGATCATTTTAGCCGAGCAGCCTATAATCTGCTGCACTTCTCTGTATGTTTTTCCCTCTACAATCAACTTTTTAATCAAAGTACGCTGTTCATTAGAACAATGTCTGGAACAACCCATTTTACCCAGTATTTCAGAAGGAAATGCACTATGACCAACATGTGCAACATTTGCCACCCTCCTAAATTAAATAAGGGCCAAAACTGACACTCGTTCTTCTGCAGAATGAATGACTTCACCAATTGAAATCCTCACTGCTATTGTTTTGAACAACACCCTTTCAATCAATGCTTCAATAACTCAGAATGTGCGGCATGCATGTCCTAATTGTTGGTTTTGTTTTGTTTTCATTACTCTACTACACTTTCAAGTGATTTATCAGGTTAATGATGTTGGACTTCTATTTTTTTGAACACCACTGTACCTTTTAAAATATTCTAAGCATTTCTACTCCTTAAGGAGAGAACAGATCCATACCATTAGCACCAAAGAGATATCAAATATCAAAAATTGATACTTTTTAAAATATATCTTTAAACATTTTCAAATATAGATTATATAAATGTATAAGATTTATATAAGGAAAGGGAGATTCTAGAATGCTAGAGGCTATGAACATCCCTTCCTGCTCTTTTTTTAGTTTCTCTGTGAGATGCTTTGCTTTCATAATAAAGCTTAGAAAGCTCCATGTGCTGGATTTTCATTGGCTGGTACAGAAAAAGATGATGTCATATTTCATTGCATAAAAGACATGGCAGATAGGATTCACTTCAAGTTATCACTTTAATTTAAGAAATAAAAGCAATTTCCTAGCAGCTTAAATCAGTAACATTTAAAGAGTTTCTTGCACTGTTTAGACATAATGTCATTGGTTTAACTGGGAGGCTTAATTACATTTATTAACTAAATAATTAGTAATTTTATGCTACAGTGTGCAGTGCAGATACTGTTCAATATGCACAGGTTTGTGCAAAAAGAATCCATTAACCTAGCATGCATTGTTAGATGTTGTCTACATCCTAATGCTACGTCTTTGTTGTTCCTGCTGAACGGCTTTTTATATCGAAGCTTACTGTATATACCAAGCTTTATTCTGTTTGATCAATAAAGATGCTCCCCTTTCTCTGCTTCGAGCTGGCAGCCAATAGCTCTAATGCAGCCCACCCCCACCCTGGTGCTCCCTTCATCCCTCACCACAGTTCACCCTTCTCAGTACTCAGGTGATGTCATTCTTTCTCTGCCAGGCTCCCCACCCTCTTTGTCTACCCCTCTCTCTCACTCTCTCTTTCTTTTTTTTCTCTCTTGCTATTCCCCTCTCTCTCTTTGTCTAGCTCTCTGTCTCTCTGCCAGTGGAGCATCCAATCAATGTGAGTGTTTCCTGGGGGAGCTGCTGGGGCGTTGCAGCCAGGGATGCACACTCAAAGACGGGGCACAGCAGCCCTGTGGTGAGCCAGCTCACTTCTGCTGTTTTTTCCAGAGGAGCAAGAGTGCACTTTGCTGTGTGGAGTCTAGCATCCTGGGAAAAAATGCAGGATTTCAGTGTTTCTGGTGCAGTCCAACTTCTGCAGTAAAGTTTGGCATTTGCTGCATCTGTGGAGGATTTTCTTTTTCTGAAGACTGGGTTGGATTTTCTTGCAGTTAGATACAACAGCATCCTTGAAGCCAAAATTTTGCACTTGCTTGTGTGTCTGCACATCTGCTCATTACTGATGCATCTCTGCAGTTGCAGTGGTTTAGAAAACCTGGGTTTTTTGGCCTAAAGTATTTGGCTTTTTTGTTTTTGGAATTGTTTTACTTAAGGCTATTGGCTAAATTCTCAGAGATTAAAGGGCTTCAGTTACTAAAAAAGACTGGTTATTGCTGTTTTTTTCTCTGCCTGATGAAAGAGGAAAGTTTCCCTTGCAGCTCGGGAAATGGCTTTCCTCGTCCGTTGCTATGCCAACTGCTTGCAGCCGTGGTCCTCTAAAGTAAGTGATGTAATCTTTCTATGGCCGGCTCTGTGGTGTAATGTAGAGAGGGTAATTTGTGCACGTTTTAGTCAGCCAAGGTCCTTGTTTATCAAAGGTGTGTAGCTGTAGTTCAAATAAAGTTCATGAACATTTTTTGGTATTTATTAACTTTATTAAAATGACATTAGCACAGTTTTATTTAATTAGCTCTGTATTTACGTAGGGATAGTAATAACTATTGACCCAAAAATTTGGGTTTATGATATATGATGATGCTGCTCTGTGTGTTAAATGTAAATACACATGTTGTAGGTCCAAGCATGTTGCATTATGGAATGCTCTGCAGGCTTCACATTACCAATTAATTAACTGCAGTTTGATCATCACATGTTTGGTCTCTTTTGAGTTTACTTGCCAAATGTGGAATATTTTATTTATTATAAAAGCTGTTTTAAAATAGGGTCAGTGGGTAATGCTTTTGTGTTATTAATTGGAAAACTGTGGGCTGAAATCCCAGCTCTGCAACGCAGCCTCTGTAAGGCCGTGGAGCAAGGCCCTTAACCCTCTCAGCTTCAGGTTGCTGTACAATGTCTGACCCTGCTCTCTGATCCCAGCTTCCAAACAAGCTAGAATATGTAAATAAATAATTTGTATATTATTTCTGTGTATATGACATATAAAGGCATTCCGTCTGCTCTAGATTATTTTTACAACTGTTTTAAACTATTGTGGCGCCGGCGAGTAGGAAGGAGAGCGTCGGGGCCGCGAGTGAGCTGCCCTTGGCAGTTCACCCAGTGGTTTTGGGACAGACACTCATTCATACACACAGACATTCATACAACAGACAAACATGAAAGCTGCCTATCCAGCCCTCACCGCAGCCACCACATCCCCAACACTGGGATACACGGCCACGGTGAGCACAGACAGCGTGGCCGCAAGGGCTTCTGGGTAAAGCCCGTGGCGGCCCCCTAGCGGTGACGCTACATTGCCCCCTCCCTAATGGTCAACCGACCCGGTGACTAACTCACCAGCGTTCACTGGGTGGTTCCTCGGCCGGACCGCACCCCATTACACTGCAGAGCCGCCGTTGTACCCACTGCTGCGCCTGGCTGTGCCCCCGCAGCAGCACCTGGGCTAGCGCAATCGGACAGACCGGGCATATTGGCCCACCGAGCCACCCAAACACCACAATCCCACTTCTGACACCAATGTGGCGCCGGCGAGTAGGAAGGAAGAGCGTCGGGGCTGCGAGCGAGCTGCCTTTGGCAGTTCACTCAGTGGTTTAGGACAGACACTCATTCATACACACATACATTCATACAACAGACAAACATATAAGCTGCCTATCCAGCCCTCACCGCAGCCACCACATCCCCAACACTGGGATACACGGCCACGTTGAGCACGGACAGCGTGGCCGCAAGGGCTTCTGGGTAAAGCCCGTGGCGGCCCCCTAGCGGTGACGCTACACTATATACAGTAGAGATGGAACGATCGATCGTCTATAAATCGATATCGGCCGATTTTTAATCAAAATATGCGATCGGCGATATTTCCCAGATGTAGCCGATCCGATCGTGTGATATATAAAGACCATGTTAAGCTTAACAGCTCAGTGGATTGATCCAGACTTTGAGCTACAAAGCACCAACCATCACATCACCATTCATCAACCATCGTACAGAAACCATCGTGAAAGCTCTTCACAACCTAAAATAACATAATTAATGTTGTGCATCATACATAGTTCAGGATCATCTGCTCTGACTGACAGAAAACTTTTAGCTCCACAGATGGAATGAGTCTGACTCTGTTACAGATCTGTGGTAATAGCAGTTTAATTAAGCTTTTTAATTGAGCTTTTTAATGTAAGAGAGTCACACAAAATGTTCTGTAGTAGCTGGTGTTTATTTAAAACCATGACATTAATTAATAACAGTAAACACGGAGAGATAACTGAGAAGAAAAACTTATGCTTCGCATAAAATGAATCATGAATCACTTATATCGATACTGTGAACAGAGCGTCTCTCTTAAAGGCACACACATGTCAATGCTTCTGTCACCGGTTTATCTTCACTGTTCGTCCTATTTTTAAGGTTTTTTCAGACTGAACTGTATAACATCTAACCTGCGTGTGAGCGTGGTCAGTTAGACTAATGAGATATGTCTCCCGTGGGTGAGAAATGAATTGCTTTAGTTTTAGAAGTAAAAAAATCTCGCAATGCCGCCACACCCCCTGGTCAGGCACTCGCGAACCACAGGTTGAAACCCCCCCATTGGAATCGGCTATCGGCCGATCGCTCTGAAAAGAAATTGGAGATCGAAATTGCCGTAAAAAACCCTGATCGGTACATCTCTAATATACAGGGGTTTTATACATTATTGTGTGTTGAATCTAAATTAATTACCTTTGTAATGGTTTTATTCCTTTTATCAACCATTCTAACTCCTGTTTGAGGAATTCTGAGCCTGTACCTTTATTATATACTCATGTAGATGCCCTACATAGTAACTGAAAGACCTTTGGGATTCAGCGTGTCGAAAAAAATTCCTGCACGTAAACATGTTTATGGCAAGTCAAGAAATAAATTCAAAGCAATATTAATAATTAATTATAATTAGTCATCTTGAAACTTTTTAAAAAGAAAAAATCCTGTGTTAAGGATAAGCAACTACTGTAAGAGTTTTAGATATGAAGCACATCATAGACCAGGCTTATAACTCACTGACTTACCCCCTTGTTCACTCATGTTTATATTATTGACACTAAGTGGTACTCATTCTAACTAAATTTAGACATGATAATTCTACCCACCTTTATTGTAAATTAAAAGGCAAAACGTGTCGTGATCCTGGTTCTGGCAAGAAAAAACAAGTTCAGATTAAAAAAAAAAAATTAAGTATTTAAGACTTTTAGTCTAATATAATTTTTTGTTTTCATCATATACAATGCAGCTGGTCTGGGCCAGATTAACCTTGTCACTGTACTCTGACCTTGTTTGTTTATTTATTTTTTATATTTATTTGTTCCATCATCTAGTTGTTTGTTTCCAGTAACTTATCTTGGTTGGCATAACAGATGAAGCCAGGTAGCCCTAACAGCCAAACAGTAAAAAATATATATATACTTTCATTTCAAATCAGAAGAAATTTTGTTTTTTACAAAAATTCTTAATTCCGATTTTTTGATGGAGGCATGAAAATTGTTTCTTAGTAGATTCTTAGTTGCATCAGCACTTACAGCTAATACAACCACTCACTGTAGCTTTTATAATACCTCCATCAACACAAAGTACCACTCCATTGTAGTGTATCAGAGAGCCAGGTTTAAACCCAGGACCCTGGTACTGTGTGGCATCTATATTATCTGTTGTATCCTTTTTATGAATTATTTATTGTTTTCACACATTTGCATCTGCTGAAACAGTGTTTAGAGGTTAGTTAGGATGTCTTCAAGAGTAATCAGATAAATCTGGTTACTTGTCCTTTAATGAACACCATTAAAAAATATCTATTATGCATTCTTAATGTGTTTTGGTGGGGCATTTTAATCACAGTCTAAACACTAAAACTGGGCAAAGTGACTTGGTTACACAACTGGTATTTGTACTAAAATCATACAGGGTGAAAAGTGTCGTGCATTTGTGAATATAATGTTTGTGTTTGTGAACAGAGATCCGGTTAGAAAGACTGTGTGTTATAATTTTTGTCAATTTAGCTTAATTTAGCTTAATTTAGCTTCAGCCTCAGCCTGACTGAACAGCTTTGGAATTAACTGGCACATGAGTTAAAGCTTTCTTGACCAACATCAGACATACAATTGGCTGTTGTTATAGCTGAAAAGATCACACAGCGGTCACTCTATTGTAATACCACAAGCTCATGGTTAGGTGTCCATATAATTGACCATACTGTGTGTGTGTGTGTGTGTGTATGTATGTACGTGTGATAATTCTTAAACCAACGGTTAAAAGACTTTGGCACTATTTGCATACCCACACACACACACACACACACACAGAGATACAAACTACATCAACGTAAAACTTGGGACATTCTGAAGAATTAAATCAAAGGAAATATCTGATTTGTTTTTATTCATTTATAACCTTTAAGTCTGACAAACCAGCTGACTGATCTGAAACATCAGCTGCTCAACAGTCTGTGGTTGCTGTTGTTTGATTTTCCTCTACATAATGTGCCATACATTTTCAGTAGAAGACCTGGACATTATGCAGGCCAGCAAGTACACACACTCTGTGTCAACAAATCCACACTGTTGTAGCATGAGCAGAATGAGGTCTGGCAAAGGTCTTGCTAAAATACCTATTGATTTCTTGTAAAAAAATATGTGCTTGTGTCTCTTTAAAATCTCAATACAGATCTCTGCATTAATGGTACTGTCACATACACTATATTGCCAAAAGTATTCACTCACCCATCCAAATAATTGAATTCAGGTGTTCCAATCACTTCCATGGTCACACATGTATAAAACCAAGCACCTAGGCAACTTTGTGGCAACAGTTTGGGGATGGCCCCTTCCTGTTCCAACATGACTGCACACCAAGGTCCATAAAGACATGGATGAGCGAGTTTGGTGTGGAAGAACTTGACTGGCCTGCACAGAGTCCTGACCTCAACCCGATAGAACACCTTTGGGATGAATTAGAGCAGAGACTGCGAGCCAGGCCTTCTCGTCCAACATCAGTGTCTGACCTCACAAATACGCTTTATTTTCCCATAAACACACTCCTAAACCTTGTGGAAGGCCTTCCCAGAAGAGTTAAAGTTGTTATAGCTGCAGAGGGTGGGCCGACATCATATTAAATCCTATGGATTAAGAATGGGATGTCACTCAAGTTCATATGTGTGTGAAGGCAGACGAGCGAATACTTTGGCAATATAGTGTATTCAGAGACCCCCTTGCACTGATGCAGCCCCATACCATGTACAGATACATACTAACATACAGATGTTGGCTTTGGCATCTTTCACTGTCTTTGGCACAGATCACAACGTCCATCTTTTCAGAAAACTTGCTGAAACCATCTCAGATGAGCTTCAGCAGAGAACTCAGCAACATTTCTTTATAAAATTGATGTATGGCTTTCTGTTTGCGTAATGGTGTTTCAGGTTGCATTTTATGAAACACCAGTGGACTGTATTAGGTGACAACATTTTTCCAAAGTGCTCCCAAGCCCACTGAAGCATATTATTCCCAGCAGCATGACAGTTTCTAATGCAGTGTTGTCTAAAGGCTCGAAGCATTGAGAAATGTTCTTTATGAACAATTCTCTCACTGTGTTTGGCACAAAGTGGTGAAAAGCCGCGCGATACCATGTTTTAAAAAGACTCAAATACAGATGTGAAACAAATTGATTGTAATCTGCCCGTTTGGAGAGGGTTACATATTGCTAAGGTTCAGGGGCACTCCTTGGTTTATAAATATAAATTTTGGATTAATCAGTATGTCTTAGCCCATGCCAGGCATTTGCTTTGTTACCTTCCTAAGAAGTGATTTAGAGCCGACTGTTTGTCCTATGAGACCTTTACTTTGTAGCCTTCTTTTGACAAGTAGCTTTGGAGTATCTGTGTATCAGGTGCAACAGTGTTGTTTGGCTACTGTTTATTGCAACATACTGCCCACCTTATTAGAAACACACACCCGGTTACACCGACTGAGTGTAGATGTACAATTTCAGTGTGTACAAGCTTATTATTAGTGGACAGTTTCTGATTAAAGGAAGCTTTTGGCTTGTTATTGTTGTTGGCTATATACACAATGTATACAGTGGATTCAGAAAGTATTCAGAGTCCTTGACTTTTTGCACACTTCATTGTGTGGTGGATTTGATTGTAATGGGTATAATTGCCTTTTGTATATCAGTCCACACTTAATTAGCCATAATGTCAAAGTTTTTATGGTAATAAGTTTTAAGAATTTACTCCTACTCATAAAAGTATTCAGACCCCTTGCTGTGGCATTCCAGATTGTGATTAGGTGCATTCTGTTCGCATTTATTTTCATTGAGATGTTTAGAACTAATTATATATATTTAAAATCAAATCCACAATAAAGTAAAATATGCAAAAAGTTAAGGGGTCTAAATACTTTCTGAATCTACTGTACATATACAATGTATCACAAAAGTGAGTACACCCCTCACATTTCTGCAAATATTTCATTATATCTTTTCATGGGACAACACTATAGACATGAAACTTGGATATAACTTAGAGTAGTCAGTGTACAGCTTGTATAGCAGTGTAGATTTACTGTCTTCTGAAAATAACTCAACACACAGCCATTAATGTCTAAATGGCTGGCAACATAAGTGAGTACACCCCACAGTGAACATGTCCAAATTGTGCCCAAAGTGTCAATATTTTGTGTGACCACCATTATTATCCAGCACTGCCTTAACCCTCCTGGGCATGGAATTCACCAGAGCTGCACAGGTTGCTACTGGAATCCTCTTCCACTCCTCCATGATGACATCACGGAGCTGGTGGATGTTAGACACCTTGAACTCCTCCACCTTCCACTTGAGGATGCCCCACAGGTGCTTAATTGGGTTTAGTCCATCACCTTTACCTTCAGCTTCCTCAGCAAGGCAGTTGTCATCTTGGAGGTTGTGTTTGGGGTCGTTATCCTGTTGGAAAACTGCCATGAGGCCCAGTTTTCGAAGGGAGGGGATCATGCTCTGTTTCAGAATGTCACAGTACATGTTGGAATTCATGTTTCCCTTAATGAACTGCAGCTCCCCAGTGCCAGCAACACTCATGCAGCCCAAGACCATGATGCTACCACCACCATGCTTGACTGTAGGCAAGATACAGTTGTCTTGGTACTTCTCACCAGGGCGCCACCACACATGCTGGACACCATCTGAGCCAAACAAGTTTATCTTGGTCTCGTCAGACCACAGGGCATTCCAGTAATCCATGTTCTTGGACTGCTTGTTTTCAGCCAACTGTTTGCTGGCTTTCTTGTGCGTCAGCTTCCTTCTGGGATGACGACCATGCAGACCGAGTTGATGCAGTGTGCGGTGTATGGTCTGAGCACTGAAAGGCTGACCTCCCACGTCTTCAACCTCTGCAGCAATGCTGGCAGCACTCATGTGTCTATTTTTTAAAGCCAACCTCTGGATATGACGCCGAACACGTGGACTCAACTTCTTTGGTCGACCCTGGCGAAGCCTGTTCCGAGTGGAACCTGTCCTGGAAAACCGCTGTATGACCTTGGCCACCATGCTGTAGCTCAGTTTCAGGGTGTTAGCAATCTTCTTATAGTCCAGGCCATCTTTGTGGAGAGCAACAATTCTATTTCTCACATCCTCAGAGAGTTCTTTGCCATGAGGTGCCATGTTGAGTATCCAGTGGCCAGTATGAGAGAATTGTACCCAAAACACCAAATGTAACAGCCCTGCTCCCCATTTACACCTGGGACCTTGACACATGACACCAGGGAGGGACAACGACACATTTGGGCACAATTTGGACATGTTCACTGTGGGGTGTACTCACTTATGTTGCCAGCTATTTAGACATTAATGGCTGTGTGTTGAGTTATTTTCAGAAGACAGTAAATCTACACTGCTATACAAGCTGTACACTGACTACTCTAAGTTATATCCAAGTTTCATGTCTATAGTGTTGTCCCATGAAAAGATATAATGAAATATTTGCAGAAATGTGAGGGGTATACTCACTTTTGTGATACACTGTATAACTATGTAGATTATTAACTTTGTGTTGTGCAGAGATATATTTTTATCTTGTGTTATGGCTTCCTAATTCTTTGTTTATATATTTTTTTTCCTTTTCACCCACCACAGTATTCTGGTCAGGGTTGCGGTTCGTCCATGTTCCACTAGGAAACACTGGTTGCAGGGCAGGAGAATAGGGTGCCAGTCCATCGCAGGACTTCAGCAAATTGTGTTAGATGTTCAAAATTGCAAGAAACATTTTTTTAACAAATTATTGTTTACAGTTATTTATGCTTTTATACAGTTTAAAAATATTGGAGAAGTTATTGTTTAGACCTTGACACTCCTGTTTACAGGCATATATGCATACTCAACAACTGTTCTGATCAGGTGTTCTGTGCTTAAGTGTATTCAACGCATTGTGATAACTATGTTATAGGTGAAGAAGGATAGGAAGAGGCCAGTTATTGGTCTTTAGCTTTCTGTCTTATAGTCGGTGGTGCTTCACTCACTTTATTTTACATCTTTATTCATCTTGTGGTGACCAGAATTATTTAAACTTGACCGTGTGGCTAACATTGTGGCAGGGATGTGAATATGGCTATGAAAGTGCTTAGAGATGTTTGTTTTTGTTTATTGTTTGAATCTTCATACAACTCTAGTTATAACTATTAGTTTAAATTAATTTTGTGCATGTATGATTTGTGTACAGTTTTTCCTTGCCATTGTTGCCCTTGTCTTGTTTAACAGGGGTTTTTGGTCTATCTGTCTTGTATTCTGTAAAGCTGCTTTGAGACAATGTCTATTGTAAAAAGCGATATACAAATAAATTTGACTTTACCTAAAAATTTGACCTAAATTTTTGCTGTTATGACTATGCCAATGTGTATTTTTATATTTTCTTATTGAGGGGTCAGCTTGCAACACATGAACAATCATCACACTAAACTATCAAGATTTATTGGTTTAGCACCTTTTATAGTAAACATTTTAAATAAGAATTTGTTGACAACAAGCTAGCCAGTAATTATTTGGAATCTCTGAAATCTCTGGGCTCATCTTCCCCTGCATTGTGCTGGAAAATACCATTATTGTCCTGGAAAGTCATACTATGATACCATACAATATAACAGTTGTAGGTTAAAACTATGAAAAGTATAGTATAAGTGTTGATATTAGCAAATATTTTATTTAGATTGATGAAAATGGCATGTGTTTTTGTGTAGCTGTAGACTTGCACTGATCGATTGAGGCATTTTTTCAGTTCAAGGAAGGTCCTGAATATAATGACTATGAAAAAAACATTTTTATTTTCTTAAACTATCTGTAATTTGTTGTCTCTGAAACAGTTGCAGAAGTGCTTAGCAGCGTGTTGCAGTACTATGCACATTAGGTGCTGCACATGCAAGGAGTGGGCATTATCGGTTGTTTATTACCTAGATAGACCTGTATTTTAGCCTTTTATCCATTCACAATATTGTTATGTGCTAATTCATAGCATTAATCTTAAACTAATACCTCTACTTAGTCTTCACAGTAAGCTGCTCAAAAATAAGTGGGCTTTTTCTTCTCCAGATCCTAGTTTATGTTTTAAAGACTCGTAATATTATAAACAAAGAGTGAATGTTGCAGGCCTAATGCACAGTCTATTGATTCTTCACTTCCTGTCCAGATGACATCCAAAACCTCTCAGGGTAGAGCAGCTAAAAGCTCTCAGTGTCTATTTGGCCAGTACAGCGATGCTAAGAGCTACCATTAAATAATGGATCACATTTTTGCATGTCATGTTAACGGTGGCTATGTGTTGGAACAGTGTTGTTTCATAGATAAAACACAGTTTCAACATTTCAACAAAAGACACGTTTTACCTTCTAAATAGTAAAATGATCACTAGAATAATTTCTCTTATTTGCTTAGATATATTATTAATCTTAATTAATATATAAATTATTATAAGAATTTCTTAATAATAACACTTGTATGTTATACTCACTTATCATGAAAAGCTCTTCATTATCCTAGTCTTTTTTCTGTAATAAATATTACTGTTTTTATTAAAATATTACCAAATAATTTAAAAATATATGTGGTTCACAGTTAGATCTAACAATGACTTTTGTGTGACTGTATTTAACTTTTGTAAATTGGACGCAATTATTATTACATAAACAAATTGGTAGTAATAAGTCAAGTATGATCTGAACATATCGGACCAGACCTCTTACTCTAACCAATCTATTTTTAGCTTATGTATTACAATATCATGCTTTTATAGCATCAGGTGCTAACCTTTAACTGTAGCCGTTAAAGTTGGCTCAAATCAGTTCTTCAGGGCTGGACGTGTGACACATCACTTCTTTTTAAATTAGCGTTTGGGACACAGCTTTGGTTTTTGTGTTATGGGTCAGTGCAGATTCTGAGTTGTGTGGTATCTGAAGATCAACCCAAAAAGGTAACCAGTATAACTTACTGGCAGATACACCAAGAGAATCAGAATCTATTTTATTTCATCAACCGTTGTGGTCAATGCCACTGTTAATCCGGTTCCATTGGGAAACACTGGATGTAAGGCAGGAATATACTTGTTTTAGTTTTAGGGTGTTTTTTTTTTTTTACTGTACTTGAATAATATAATTAAATTTACATATCATTAAAAGATATATTATATTTATTCCATATTGCTCTCACATATTGCTCTCAGAATATAGCATTTGGCCTTGACTTTTTCCATACAGCGAGAGCATTCGAACGTCACACTGATTGCTTAGCTATCAGCTTGATTGTTATGTTGACAGTCAAGCTGTTAGCTGATAGTATATGAAATGCTATAAAATGCACTTGTGTTATTTACAATTCACAACCATGAGAGCACTGTTGATTTTGTGACCCTTTATAAGCTTTAGTAAAAGCCAGACAAAATATTGAACTGACTGTTTTTCTAACTGTAAATGAATGGCATTGAATTGGGAAACATCTGGCAACATAAATAATGCAACTCGTGGCCTGTGCTGCTTCCTCTGCAGCTGTGATGAGTACGTGTACCCTGCAGTGATTCCCTTTGAAACCTCCAGTCATGTTCTATAGATAGCATCTGCCTGATAATTATTGTTATCTGTGCTTTTATTAAATTAATTTTGCACAACATGATGTACTTTCTGAATTCTGACTACAAGTAAAAATACTTATGGGTTTGTCTGCAGCTCATAAAACAATGTTTGTAAATAAAAAGAAGGGGTATTCTACAGTTACGTGTAATAAGTTATACACAATATAAGGGGTTTTGATAAACATACATTTTGCAGACAAATATGGATTATTTATTTTGCACCACAGTGTATGGTGACTGGTGGGGCAAAAACAGACATCTGTGGTTAGAAATAATTGACTTTTAGCAATATTGTGGGTTTTCTATGACCCATTTCTTTTGTAAATTGTTTTAAAATTTAAGGTTAATGTTATGAGAGACCCTTTAATGGACCTGCATTTTCAAAATCCTTAAAAGTCAGATAAGGCCATGCAAGCACCTTACAAACCAGTTAATTTAGATGCAAGTGCACTTGGTTATTGTAAACTAGGTAAATAAAGTGCTGCCACTGTGAGGTTTGAACTTTGCTAAGATTCTGTCTATGCCAGGCTGTGCCCACATTGACTCATTGACTGTCTTACTAAGTAAGTAATTGCATCACTGATTAAAAGTTAACATATACAAAGAAAGCACAACTAATATCAACATCAACCAAACTCTGAAATTCCATTGTCTGTGGCTTTGTGTCTGCATAGAGAAAATATAATGAGCCTACCATCCTTCTTCAATTTGCAGCGTATTATCACCCCCACTCCAAATTTAAAATAAGTCTGTAGTTTCACCTCTTGATTTTTACGCCGAAGAGCTGTATTATGGAGATGCAGTGGGTGAAAGAACATTAAACTGTTTGCATATGTGTTGCCTCAAAGTGCAACCCTGAAGGTCTTTACTGTCCAAGTAAAGAAAATTCTCAATACAAACAAACCTTTCACACCTCCAGGAGGACGATTACATTAAATTACACGATTACATCTCTGTTCTTTAGTTCTTTTAACACATATTTCTCTCATATCCTGTCTTGTTTCAACAGCTTCCTGGAGATCTTAGCAGGATGCACCTGACTGACCACCCCCATCATCAGGTGATGGCAATACCACCCAGCCAATCAGGATGCAGCATTGGCAGTGATTCTGCAAGCAGTAGCTTATCAGATATTTATCAGGTATTTACTCGTTTTATTTTTATTTATTTATTTATTTTTACCATGGAACAAACATACTTTATTTTATTTAATATTCTTTCAGAATGTTATCATGTTTTATTACAGTGCGTACATTTAGTGTGTGCATTATGAATACAGACAAAAAAACACAGAAAGAATCCACTGATATATGGCTTTAATAAAAGCCAGCCACAAAAGCAATAACAAAAGAAATGTGGGAATTAAGAACATATTTAACTACCCTAGGCCACCGAAAGTGAAATGGGGGACATGGACCTGTCCGGACTCCCAGAGGCACCTGTGGACTCAGAGGACGAGGATGAGGAAGATGAAGACATTGAGCGGGCCTCAGATCCTTTGCTTGGCAGAGATGTGGTGCGAGAGTGTCTGGAGAAAGAGCCGAGTGAACGCAATGATGAAGACATTGGTTTGTTTTTCTCCCATTTTTATTATTATTATTATTATTATTATTATTTATTAGCCTTTAAAGCCCTCGGCAGTTTAAAAATAGTTTTACTACCTTAATTTCTAGGCTTCTAACTTTGTAACTGCAAGTGACAGTCTTACAAATTGTGTTATTTTTTAAGACCCCATCTGCTAGTTAGACATACATTTATGTGTAATTACAAATGTGTGTGGCATTTAGAAGAATTATACATTGCTTTGGAATAAATGTAAAAAGTTTTAATTACCAAATACCAAAACATTTATGCTATGGCTTGGTAAAAAAAAAAAAGATTTAGTGAGGAGTTGGTAGACGTACATTTACATCAGTGTTGTTTGTCTTATGATGCCCACATTGCTGTTTGCGTGTTGCCAGTTTACATCTACAGTACTATTAATTGTTATTGCTGTTTTATTTACCTTTTTATTATGCATCTACATCAGTGGAGTGTCCAGATCTGTTAACTGAGCTGAATATCAGAATTAGTTGTAGAAACCTGGCAATCTTTTTACACTCGCTGTTTTTCTTTCTCTGTGGATGAATTTGAGTGGTAGATGGGTTGCATTAAAATTTGCAAGCCACAATGTATTCTTTTGTTCTTTACTCTAATATGTTAATGTTACATCACTTTACCCCTCATGTTAATGTTGCACCTGTGTTATCAATAACAGTAGTTCTTTCTTCTGTGGCTGTACACCAACTCATTACACCAAACTTTTTTTGTTTAGAATGATCTTGGATTGTGTATATTTAATATAAAGAAATGGTTTCCCAAGTTAAGAGACAAAGCAAAGTGCATTATGTTATCTAAAAAATACCAAAGGCTTTAACAGGAAAATACAGTAGTATAATGTATGTGTATTTCTAGCTTTGATCTAATGCAGGCTATTACTTTGCCAGCCCACTTCATTTGTTGATTGTCAAGGCATGTAAAAATGTGAATTAGTTGTTTTTTATTACCTCAGAAAGATAAATAACCAATATCTTTGTGGGCTATGTCACTGTGGTAGAAAATGTTTTCAAAACAAATCAAATTAAGTCAAAGGAGTATTCAAAACAAGTAGGGAATCCAATTACAGAGAAGCACAGATCAATCTTAGGCAATCTCACAAAACAATCTCAGGCATAATTTCACAATTTGTTCATCATCGACCACACTGCTTGGGTTACTTTTTCACTCATTAAAAAATTTAATTGCCCCCCAAACTTAAAAACTGTCTTTGTCACTTTGCAACAACTGGAAATAATAACTGGAAATTTTTATGTCACTTTGAAGGAATTTTTGCATTTTTGCAGGGTTCCACAGCATTGAAATGAGGTTCAGGTCAGGACTTTAAGACAGGGCATTAAGAAGTAGACCTGCTTTTTTTGTTTTGGATCATTGTTTTATTGTGCTTTAGCACAGTGAAGTATGGCATTTTTAAATCCCAATGATGTTGGTTATAAGGAAAGCTTATTGATCTTATTTTCTGGGAGCAAAGACATTTTTCACTTCTCACATATCATATCTTGGTCTTACTTTGGCTTTGACTTCTTTTCTAGAGCTGCTTTTGGAGTTTATGCATCAGCTACCGGCCTTTGCCAACATGACCATGTCAGTAAGACGAGAGTTGTGCACAGTCATGGTGTTTGAGATTGTGGAGCAGGCAGGCACCATAATTCTGCATGACAAGCAGGAGGTAAATGAACTTTTTACCATGTCATTTAAATGTGGCAGTTATGACTCATCAGTTACTGGACTAGTAATCAGAGGGTTGCTGGTTAAAGACCCATTACTGCTAGGTTGCTCCTGTGGGGCCTTGAGCAAAGCCCTTAACCCTCATTTGTTTGTATTGTATTCACATTTTTTAGTTGCTTTAGAAAAAGCAGCCACCAAATAACAAAAAACTGATTTCCTTATGTGTCTTTGAAAGCACAACCTTTATCTGTTCTATTATTTATCGTTTTTATCCTCCCATTCTACATTTTCAAATTCCACATCTGTATAATAGACTTGACACTTGACACTCACATGATTTTCTCTTTTGGCCCACTTATTAGTGAAGTTAGGTGGACCAGTTGCAAAGCCATAACTGTTATCCTAATTACTGGTAATACCAATTCTGTTTTGTTTCCAGCTGGACCTGTGGTACGTGATTCTGAATGGTGCAGTGGAGATTAATCACAGTGATGGTCGCACAGAAATACTCTGCATGGGAAACAGCTTTGGCATTTCCGCCTCCTTGGAGAAGCAGTGCATGAATGGAGAGGTGCGCACCAAAGGAGACGACTGCCAGGTACTGCTATTTACATATATGACATGTATATAATATATAATATTTTTCAATAGAAAGACTTTGTGTTCCTTTATTAAAGAATTATTTTTAGACCTGACAGTTTTTATATACAAATTGCAACCAAGGCCATAGTTCAGAAATTTAGATGTATATTAATGCCACAGAATGTGACAGAATCTCTGAGATTCGAGGGGCTGGTTCTTATACTGCTTAGTTGCTTACTTGCTTTAGGTTTGCAGAATTGCACTGTAATGACATCTTACAGAGCCAAATTGTGCTAGTCTATTTCAGTCAATTCTATTAAGGGCATAGGTATTTTTGTCCCAGTTCTGTCAGTGTTCTGCCTCTTGTGCAACATGCTCCACTCACACAGCTGTCTTATGTTGTTTTGGTTCAGTTGGTGTGTATTGCCCAGAGGGACTACTGGCGCATCCTCAATCATGTGGAAAAGAACACACACAAGGTAGAGGAAGAGGGTGAGATTGTTATGGTCAAGGAGCACCGTGAGCTGGACCGCAGTGGCACACGCAAGGGCCATATTGTCATTAAGGTATTTGCCTAGTTTTTTCTCACATAATTAGATATATATTTTGTACTAAGTGGTTCTTGATTGCTTTCATTATCTTTTTACTTTTCAGACTTTGGGTTGTTAAACCAATTTTTCATGTTTAAACAACTCAAATTACTGAAAGAAATGTTTTCTCTTAACCACGCGAATGTGCATTAGCAGCTGCATTAACAGTCAATATACAGTGGGGGCCAATGGTCTGAAAATGATTCTATTTGCCATTTTTCTGAAATTAAATGCAATGTTTTCATTATAAATCGTTTAATCAGTAAAATGTTGTATCCTAAAAACAACACATGAGTTTTAGAGTATTCGTTACAAGCCCTTCTTTTTATAGAATAACAGCATGCTCAGGCTAGCATCAACTCCAGACGTTTCTTACTGAATGCTTGTCTTTTTCTGTCTTCAGTGTCCTCATTATTGCACAGTTGAGATCTTTGACAGTGACCACTCCTTGATCTTCTTAGGCCTTAAATAAATAAATAGTTAATTATACATTGTTTTATAATTTTTTAAAACAAACATTTTGTTAAATTTATGGTTAGGGTTTGACCCCCACTCTAAGAACTTGACTGCATATTGGACAAAACAGTAGCATACTATTAGTGTACACTGAACCACAGATTCATATGATGTGTTTTCTGAAGGGATTTGACTGTTTCACTAAGATTTATTCTTAAGATAGGGCAAGCCGTAGCCTAGTGGTTAAGGCACAGGACTAGTAATCCAAAGGTTGCTGGTTCAAGCCCCACCACTGCTAGGTTGCTGCTGTTGGGCCCATGAGCAAGGCCCTTAACCCTCAGTTGCTCAGACTGTAACTGTACTGTAAGTCACCTTGGATAAAGGCGTCTGCTAAATGCTGAAAATGAAATGAAATGAAATTTATTCAGGTAGGCTTTATTCACCAGTATGTTTATCATAACTATGTTCTAGATGTATTTGGGCATTATATTGTTTTAAGTGGTGCATTTGCTTTGTGCCTGTTTGAATTTGTACATTGTAGTATTTTGGAAAAGAAAAAAACTGTATATGTGATTAACCCATTGCTGTTTGAGACATATCAGTATTATGCATCTAAAAAAAGCCTACTCTTTTTAATAGACGGCATCTAAAACACCAAAATTATGAGCTGAATTAGCATTGCAAAACTCCACAATTGGTAGGACCTCACTATCAACCGAATAATAAAAAAATAAAGAAATCATTGTGATGTATAATGGCACGAAACAATAGCATTCCATTCTGTTTTACTTATTAAATTTAATGTGGATCGAATCTGTAGGTTCTCACAAAAATGTAGGCATATTCCAAAGTATAAAATGTGGATATTTGTTTTAAATATGGCATGATGTTTATTAAGGGCACTCCAGAGAGGTTGATAATGCACCTGGTGGAGGAGCCTTCAGTGGTTGACCCGACCTACATTGAGGACTTCCTCCTTACCTATCGCACCTTTCTTTCCAGTCCAATGGAAGTTGGCAATAAATTACTGGAGTGGTTCAAAATGGACAGCCTCAGAGACACGGTATGTACTGTGTGTGTGTGTGCTATACGCACTTTATTTGTCCTAAAGGCCCATATTGTTCTTTTTATCTACAGTAGTTTTACCCAAATTCAAACTGGTACTGCAAGACAAATTTTGTTTGTGATTACTATAAATAATTAAATAAAAATTAAAGCGCAGGTACAATGTTCAGTCAAAGTGTAAATTGTCATTATAAAACTATTACACTTTTTGTCTTTTATGAAGGTCACACGGATAGTGTTATTATGGGTGAACAACCATTTTAATGATTTTGAAGGAAATCCTGCCATGACCCAGTTTCTTGAAGACTTTGAAAAGTTGCTGGATGAAGCGGTGAGACTTTTACCAATAAATAAACACATGTAAAAGAGCCAGTATACTCTAATCACACAGCTTATACATTTTTCTAACATACTTTTCTGTGTAGTGTTGAATTTGTTTTAGATGGGTTGTTCAAAAGTACCATCATTTCTTTTAAAATGAATTCTAACCACAATGCTAGGGTGCTAACATACAGCTCACAGCAAAAATTCATTATTTTGAGAGTGACAAATAACTTATGTCAGTACATTTCAGTGGAACTAAAATTCTTTTGTAAATAGAAAACAATAATAAATCACACCTGTCTAATAATCTGTGTGTAAAAGAATTGTTAACAAATTAACTGCTAATGACACCCTTTCTATAAAGCAGTGGTGATTTCTCTAAGATTGCCAGGGAAGCTTCCCCTAAAATGTCAGAAATTAAATGGTCAAATATGTACAGTTGTGTTAACATTTCATTGACTACAAATGCGGTAGAACACGTTCATCTCGAAGACGAGTTCGTTCAGAATCAGCTACTAAAATAACAAAGGAGATTATAGATAGTAGATTATACGGCAGCGATCCAACGGGTGGCGCTCCAAGCATGAGGGGAGTGATTGGCGCATCAATAGAGACATGAGTGACCGCAGCCACTGTGGGATTTCGTTTTGAAAATCCTCGTGTCCTGTGTTAATTTCATTCAAGCTAATTCTCTTAACTACAGGCAGTTTCAGGAATTCTTGTCTGAGCTGAAGATGTGCTTTACTGAGATCCGCTGGCTGAGTCGGGGCGAGTTTTGAAATGTTTTAACGACCTGCTCCCGGATGCATCAAAAATCAAAACTCAAGCACATTGTTAAATTTTTATGCTTCTCTTTCCATTGCTCCCCGATCTCAATAAAACATGCACTCAAAGTAACTACCGTTTTTGGGAGCATCTACATCTGTGAGCAGACTTTTTCGAAGTTGAAACACCTTAAATCTCCAACCAGATCCAGACTCACTGATCAACATTTATTAGCTATTATGACTGGCAGTAACAAATATGGAACCTGATGCTTACTGTCGTCAGGCAAAAGCAGACTCACAGTTCACACTGATTTTTTTAAGGAAACACTGTATGAGGTAGGATAATGGAAATTATTAAAATAAATAAAATTTCTGCATTATCATTATGAACTACAATTATACAAAGCCCAGACAATACATCCAGTATACATAGTAAATAGCTTTTTTGGGTGTGTTTACTATTTCACCCGCGGTCCGGCCCCCCGAAACACTGAAGAACAGTAATCTGGCCCTTCGGTTAAAAAGTTTGAGGACCCCTGGTCTATTCACTTCAACGGGACTGCATGGAAGGGTTTTTTTTCATTGCTTCGAAACTCGCCGGTCATTGGATAAATGCCACGATTTTGTCCCGCCCCCGGACGCTGAGCGTCTCTGGGGGTGAATGGAGCTGTGGGCGGGTCTGGACGCGGAGCTTCTGCAAGATGATTGGAGGATCAGTCGAAAGGCTGAATCCCGTTTTGATTGACAGCTATTTTGAGATCTACACCGTCACTTCATCACTTGGAGCTTCAGTCCCAGCGCGGATTTTGCGAGTGAAGTCGAAAGACAAACTGCAACCCATTTCTTGGTATTTGCTTTGTGAAATTACTTGACCATTTTCATTGTTCATTGTGTAAATAAAACACACTCATAGTATTTGTTTCAGTTTAACATAATTTCAACATTTTCTTGTTCGAGTTTAATATCATTTCGTTAGTTCGTTCAATCAATCATTCATACTGTTGGCTAGGTCGGAGTGAACTAGCCAGCTAGCAAGGTGCACACAATGGCAGACAATGCTAATATTGTCGACCTGATTTTGGCAAAGCCATTTAATAGTCTTCCTTACGAGGAGAAAGTTAGAATTAAACAGCAGGTAAGATCAACACCTAAGATTGATTTGGTGCAAAAAGTAAGTACAATGGGCCAAGGCCGTCTAAGCCAGGGGTTTTCAACCTGTGGGGCGCGCCCCCCCAGACAAGTACCCCGGGGTGCCTGACCGGGGGGCGTGGCATTACGAGATTTTTTTACTTCTAAAACTAAAGCAATTCATTTTTCACCCACGGGAGACATATTTCATTACTCTAACTGACCACGCTCACACGCACGTTTAATGTTATTTAGTTCCGTCTGAAAAAAACCTTCAAAATAGAGCTATCAGCGAAGATAACCGGTGTCAAAAGCAACGACCGCTGTTATAGGATTTGTTTGTGTCTTTAAGAGAGACGCTCTGTTCACAGTATCGATTATAAGTGACTCAGGAGTCAATTCATTTTAAGCGCAGCATTAGTTTCTTTTCTCAGTCATCTCTCCGTGTTTACTGTTATAATGAATGTTGCGGTTGTAAATAAACACCAACTACTACAGAACATTTTGTGTGACTCGCTTACCTTAAAAAGCTCAGGCTTAATTATACTGAGTATTACCACAGAGTCAGAGTTGTTCTGCCTGTGGAGGTAAACGTTTTCAGTCAGAGCAGATGATCCCGAACTAACCAACTTAGTAATTGATGAACTTTTGTCTATGCTCTGTGAAGTAACGTTTTCTGCTCTCATCTACATCAAAAAGCAAGAACCGCTTATGATTTACCAAAGTGAACCACAAATTTATATAATGTGTTGATAGAATTGGCTCAGATGGGGTGAACTGTATTATCTTTTTAAAATAATATTTTCAATCAGCAAAATTATATAATGTGCACAACATTAATTACGTTCTTTTAGCTTGTCAGAAGCTGGATAGATGGATGGATAGATAGAGAGACAGATAGAGAGAGAGAACTTTTAATATCCAGAGGGAAGTTCTTATATCCCACAGTTTTTACAGGTTCGCACCACCAACTACTAACAATACAGCACCCTCTAACTATACACAACATAAAAAAATGAGGCATGCAAGAGGTTATACCAACCTCTCTCTATTTTATTTTCAGAAAATGAAGGGTCATTTGCGCTTGCTGAACATCGCCTCTGCAGCGAAGGCTAAGTGGCGTCAGGTGACGCTGCAGAAAGCAAGCAGAGAGTCAGCGCTAAACTTTAGCCTGCTGGGAGGCAGTGAGAGAGGCTTTGGCATATTTATCGACAATGTGGAAGTGGACAGCAAGGCCAAAGAGGCCGGTCTTAAACGTGGAGATCAGGTTTGCATAAACACTTTGTAGAATTACAAGGATTAAATATAAATCTTTGCAAACTGTTGATCTAAACAAAAATGTTTATTAGTTCATGTTAAGGATTATCTAAGCTAGATGTAAGGCAGTAAAAAGTTTTGGGCAGAGTTTGCTATATTGTGAAGAGTGAATATGGTCCAAAACATAGAAGCATTACAATTCATGTGTGAAATCAAAATCTCTTAATATTTTCCTTTCTGTCTTTTGTAGGTAATTGAGGTTAATGGTCAAAGCTTTGAGAACATATCTTACTCCAAAGCTATGGACATTCTGAGGAACAACACTCATCTCTCTCTTACTGTCAAGACCAACATCTTTGGTATGGTTTGTTTTGAAAGAGAATTTTAAATAGAAAATAGAAAAAAAAGTAGGAATGATCTATCATTACATATAGTCTTTAAGCGTAAGGCTGAAAATAGTAGTCAGACTGGTCTAGTTCACCCAGTCATGTTTACAACATGTTTTTACATTTTTAATAATGGGATTGTTTAATAATTTCCTACTGTAGTCTTCAAAGAGCTTCAGAACCGTGTGAGGCTAGAAAAGAAAAGCGGTGGCCCCCACATTCCCAAAATTCTGGAGAAAAAGGGCAACCGCTTCTCCATTGCTGAGCTGCCAGGAGACATCGAACTTCCAACAGACAACAAGAGCCACAGAAAAATGAAGGCTAATACAGTGTCAAGTGGACGTAGCAAGATCCGTAAAATGCTGGAAAAGACCAGGTTCAGCATTCTTCCTCCCAAAACATTCAGGTATTGAGAGAGCTGGCTTTTTAGCAGTGTATGTATATTTAGTTTCCGATTATCTGTGAATAGTAAGAGTTATTTTATCTGACTATTATTACAGTCATTAGGGTTACTGTATTATATAAAATGTATCAGAAATTACTTTTGCTAATGCTGTTTAAAAACCTAAAATCATAATATACCACATTATTCTAGTCAGGACAGTGTGTCCTTCTGTCAATTTTTCTTTTGATTGGCTTCATGTTGAGAGATGAACCCAGGCAATTACAGCTTCATACTCCCAACCCCAAAATTGTTTCAGTACACATTGTTTTTATGTCATTTCTGTCCCAAAGCGACCTTTGTGGGTTTTTTCATAGTTGATGTCTGAAGTCTTGTGCTAAATTAATTCTGTGAAGGCCAGTCTTTGTGTTGGAACTGCCTAGTGCTTTGTGCTTGCTTTTGCTTAGTTACTTGTTTTCTACCTTTATATCTGCTTCAGGGGACTGTTTGGGTAAGACACACCTTCACACATTTCTTTTACCATGCTTTACACCACCCTTTCATTTTATCGCTCCACAGTTATTGGACAAAACGTTAAGCTAAGTGTCAAACTATAGACTATAGGTTCTATATAAAGGGCAACTATTTGCCTATTGTTATAAAATATAATATGCAATTTGTACATTTTCATTCAACATATTTGAACAGAAATTTTCTACAATACATTTACAGGTTGCTCAAGTTTTTTTTATGTATGGCAAGTCCAGTTTGCTATGGGATCAGGCTAATAGCTGTAACATCTATCCAAGTTCAATTTTGTTTGGACTGCTGATAAATTGCTGCTTTGTGGCAAGTTTAGTGTTGGTGGTTTGACAAAACAGATTTTATTGTTTTTCTTACCCAAAACCCTAGATTTCCGGGCAACCTTATTAATGATGACCTTTTAGCCAGTGCATGGTCTCTCATACATAATTTTTTTTTTACATTTTTCTGTATCATATTTATAAATGCTTTAAAAAGACGCAGTTTAAGACACAGCATGGTAAACATGGAAAACATTTTGCAATTAAAATCAGTACATATTTCACCACATTTTAAAGCATTACCTCTGTCATATATTTTAATTTATTTAAAAATACATGCATGAATACTCCACAATAGAAACAAAAACCAGAAAGAAACCAAAGGGCATAAGGGGTTTTGTTCAGATAAATCTATGTCAAGTACATAACAGCCATGTTGCTTCACTTCTTGTTTACATGAAGTTAAATTATGCTCAGCTTTGTTGCATTACTAAATCCATCCATTTCACATCACGAACATATGCTTTGCTTCCTGTTTCTGTACATTGTTGACTTTTGTTGCATATGAACCTCTTGCTGTCTCATCACACCACGTCACTGTCATTGTAAATGCATGGATTACACAAGCACACAAGGATCTGGCTCTTACTCAGGACCTGTTATTAATATTTTACAGTTTATAATTAACAAATAAAATTGGAAATTGTATGAACCCTATTTCTGAAAAATTCAGGACGTTTTGTAAAATGCAGTAAAAAGAGGTAAAAGAGGAATCTGTGATCTGTTAATTCCCTTGAATATTTAGTTGGCAAAAATATTTTTTAGGTTTTTATTGAACAATTTCATTGTATTTTGTAAATATAAACACAATTAGAATTTGATGCCTGCAAAACACCAAAAAAGTTGGGACAGAGGCAAAATATGAGTGAAAAGTTCATAGAAAATTCAGTTACAGCGTTCCACAATAAGCAGGTGAATTGATAACAGGTTAGGGTATCATGATTGGATATAAAAGTAGGATCCACCAAGGATTAGTCTTTACAAGCAATGATGGATCATAGGTCACAACTTTGTACCAAACGTGAGAGAATTGTCAGTAATTTCAAATAAAACATTTCTCTTTGCAAGATTGCAATTAATTTGGTCTTTCACCATCTACTAATATTGTGAAAGGATTTAGGGAATCTGGAGAGATATGTAGGGCACAGCTTGAAACCACTGTTAAATGTGTATGACCTTTGATGGCTTCTTGTGCACAGCCCTGTAAGAGTTCAGTTACTGTGATTACCGTAGCCACATAGGCTTGGGAGTACTTCAGAAAACACTCACACATTGTGAAATGCAGCCTTATAGTCTATTTTCCAAAGAGAAAGCCATAAATTGATTCTATTCATAAATTGATTCTGGACCTGAGCTCATCTCAGATCGTCTAAAAGACGTGAAATGTGTGCTATTTTAAAGAGACACATGCTGCCATCAAGGTGATGTCATTTCCTGGGACATCCATGATTATTTACATTTTCAGAATTTAGCAGATGCCTTTATCCAAAGCGACTTACAGTACTGTGACAGTATATTGTCTGAGCAATTGAGGGGTAAGGGCCTTGCTCAAAGGCCAAACAGCCGCAACCTGGCAGTGGTGGGGCGTAAACCAGCTATCTTGTGATTACTAGTCCAGTACCTTAACTGCTAGGCTACAGCTTGCCCTTATTTCAGCAAGATGCCAGGTTTCATTCTGTACATGCTACAACAGCGTGGATTTATAGACACAGAATGTGTCTGACTTGACTGGCCTTGACTGGCCTGCCTGCAGTCTGCATCTGTCACCTGTTAAAAATGTTTGATGCAGCATTAAGAGGAGAATCAGACGATGGTGACCACGGACTGTGGAGCAGCTGAAGTTTTGTGTCAATCAGAAATAGAGAAAAATTCCATCTGCAGAACTGCAACAATTAGTGTCCTCAGTTCCCAAACCATTAAAAACTAAGTAGAAAAAGGTGATGGGACACAATGATAAACATGCCTCTGTCCCAACAAAATCTTTAATTTATGTTTATTATGTTTACAAAATACAATAAAGTTGATCAGTGAAAACACTGGGGAAAAAGGTATCACTTAAATAAAGATTCACAATTATGGCTGGACGATATGGCTAAAATGTATATCACGATCTAATTCCTAATTTCGGTCGATACGATATAATTCCGATATCGATACAAATGTCAGAAAAACTGCCAGGTACACCAACATTGAAAGGCTGTACCTGCGAACCTGCGAAATTTATTTGCAAAGTCTATGAAATCTCACATAATATTTTAGAAATAATAATAATAATAATAATACAAAAAAATTCGCTTTCACCTTTTACTTGTATTCAGCATTTGTATACAGACAAAAACACGACATCATTCTCAAATAAACATAAGCTTTGACAATATATAATATAATATATTAACATATGTCTTAACCAGAGGTGGAAAGAGTACTAAAATATTGTACTCAAGTAAAAGTACTATTACTTTAATGAATTTTTACTTAAGTACGAGTAAAGTTACTAGTCTAAAAATCTACTCAAGTAAAAGGTAACTAATTTAAAATGTACTCAGAGTAAACGTTACTTAATTACTTGTTTAACAGCGGGGGGGGGGGGGGGGGGGGGCTCTTCTGTGTAATGCAAACAGGACAAGTGGATATAAATCTCACAATAGTTGTTTTTAATTCAAATATAATAGAAGAAACATGTTGATACAACATTTAAAACATTTAGGGATGTGTAATGTGTCATTTTAGTCCCATAAAACTTTTTTAAACTGTATAACCACTAGTGATGTGTCGTAGAATTATTTGAATCTATTGAACGGCCCTTTAAACTGAAATAAAGGAATCGATTCGCGCTTCTGGGAGTCGTTATGTATATACAGTATACGGCTCTTTAAAAGGAACCGAGACAAAAGATCCGACTCCCCGTTGCAGAATTCACTGCAGCAGTTTCCCAGACGCGATTTCTTTAGCGTTTATTATTTTACTCAGTAACAGATCTTATTTAAAATGTAGCGAATTACAATTCTTAATACAAAACATACTTAAGTAAAAGTAAAATTACAGGCTGTGAAATCTACTTTAAAAAGTACAAGTACACAAAAAAACTAAAAAGTACACTCACAGTAACGCGAGTAAATGTAATTCGTTACTTTCCACCTCTGGTCTTAACTAACTTTAATCCACAACATGGACTGATTATTATTTGTATGTAAACATTTTCGAACAAAAGTGCTCAACCAGGATAAAGAATATAAAAAGTGCTTAAGAGTTGCTGCAGAATTTGCAGCGGCAGATGTTGTGCTTAAAGAATACAGAAAAAAAGAGTCCAGTCTTTCCTCTCTTATCAACTATTTCTACTGCTTCTTTTTTAACTGTGGATGCTCGTTCACTCAGCTGTTGATTTGAACTCATTTAGCCGCTAATATCCACCGTGTTGTAGGTAGTGTAATCAGAGCGGTAACGCTGAGAACTGGCTTCGTGCCTGTGGCGTACGTCATCACGCACTGACGTATGCATATCGATCGAATTTGTTTAAAAATCATATCACCGTTATTGAAACATTTTCTATCGCGATATATATCGATATCGAATTATTGTCCAGCACTATTCACAATAATTAACAAATCACAGATTTAGATTTCTTCTTGTGAAATTTACAAAAAAAATCTTTTCTGGAAGCTAAATCTTTTAGCTTTTGCCTTTATCTTCTTTTCTGAAATGTCATTTAAGCAATCATAGTTAGTTGATTGTCTTCACACATAGCCATTCTTTCCAAGGAAGAGCAACCCAGGCACACACTTGTCTGCCTGCTTACGTCCTTGTGGAGCTCAGCAGTCGGTTAAATAGACATGTTGAATCCGAATCAATATTGAGATAAAAGTGTCACCTGTGTTCTTTATTATGCTGTGCTCTCAAAATGTCACTGTGTGTGTTGTAAATGAATGCTTGGCCTTCCATTGTTGAGATTTCAGACATATTCACCATTTACATGTGTTATTTAAATGTTGTGTAAATGTATGTGTGGACTACAAATACTAAAATGATTTATTATGATCCTAAACTAAAGAGTATAAAAGTTTCATTTATAGTGGCAAAAGAAGTTTGTAAGCCCTTTGGAATAACCCTTATTTACTTGAAAAATAGTCATAACATATTAATTGATTAAAATATTAATCACAATTGTACACAGCTGTACACAAATTCTGCTATTCCAATCAGTTCAGAGGAATAGGATGTAGTGGTGCTACACCTTGGAAAGAAGTCCTCCTTATTCAGAAAGTACCTATTATTGTAAATCATGTCTCAGACAAACAAATTTCTGTGTTTATCAGGTAAAATAATATAACTTTCTTCATATGATGAAAGTTATTGCTATGGTGGTACGGTGAGTAGTACTGTCACCTCACAGCAAGAAGTACCTGGGTTTTTAATTCCCCAGCCAGGTTGCCAGGTTCGTTTCTGTGTGGTTTTGCATGTTCCCCTGTGTCCGCGTGGGTTTCCTCCGGGTGCTTTGGTTTCAGGCCAATTGACTTGTTGTTTGGGTAAAATAAAATAACATTGCGTTCAAAATTAACCAAATGAACCAGAGAAACGAGAGAGAAAGAGAAAAGGGACCAAGATTTCGTAAAGGATTGTGTGTGTGTGTGTGTGTGTGTGTGAGAGAGAGAGAGAGAGAGACAGCTGTACCCTCAACACCAGACAATAAAACAGGTTAAATCAGTACTCATACATCAAAAACCTTTACCAGCTGCTGAAGGCTGAAGGCTGCTAATAAATACAACCATGCTACTGTGGGTATAGAATTACATAGTGTGGTGTTTAATCACAGTGTTGAAGACAGTGATGGATCTATAAGGGTTCCCTAAAAACAATGATTGATGTGCATAGATATGTGGACAGCCAACATATATGAAGACCTAATGTACCCAATGGTGCAAACACAGTTTCCTGATAATGTTCCTATATTTCAGGAAGATGATGCGTACTTACTGCTAAAGTAATTTAGGAGTGGTTTGATGAACAGAGGCATTAGGTGAAACTTTTTTGTGCTCTTCTTATTCAGAAACTAAAAACATGAAAATCTATAGACTTTAATCATGTATTCTAGCTGAGGTCTCTGAGACCCCAAACAGAAGTGTATGAATATAGGGGGTAAGTATAAAATTATTGTTTATTTGCAGTTTCCATAAATTAAAAAAGGTTTTGAGATACTAAGTTGATTGAAAAAAGCTAAAAGTATTTTTTGAGCTGTTAAAGAGGCTCTGGGCTCTCAGGGACACCAAACAGAACATGAGGGTTAGACATAGAAGAAAAATACAATTAATCATGTGTTAAATAACTGACATATCCCAAAGGGTTCACAAACTTTGTGCTTGATTTATGTATAAACCCAAGTAAAAGCAAATTTGTTCTTTTGTCTTAGTGATGGAGGGATAGGCCATTCTCAGGACGACAGCATCATCGGCACAAAACAATCCAGGAACAGCATGGCCATTATGCCCATTACAGCCAGTCTGTCTTCAAGTAGCCCCGATTTGCTGCAGCCAACTACCAGTGCACTAAATTTTTCAAATCCCACAGGTGAGCCATGCCACTTTCTTTATACCTTTGTTTTTATTTCTTTGTTCTTTTATTTTATGTTTCTGGGCTTTATTAGAATAAGACATGCTTTGCTCGGGGTCTGTTTTTTTTGTACATCACTTATCAAATACAGATAATAAAACAGGTTAAATCAGTACTCATACAACTGTTAGAAATTCAGCAAAATTCAGGAGCCAGGAGACCGCCAGTCTTCAGGAGTAGAGTCGTTTATTAACACATACAGATAGATGTATGGGCACAGCTTGGAAGACCGAAAAAAAATCTAACTACACATATTTTGGGAAGACTTTATATACACTAGAAATGAGGGGAGGATTAGAAAGAAAGGAGGAGGTCAGGGGGGGCAGGAATGACAATGCAGAGGGGGACTGCAAAAGGTGACCAAAAGGTTGGGGTAGTGTGAATACAAGAGACAATGAAGGATGATCGGAAAGGGGGGGGGGGGGGGGGGGGGGTACTGGAAGGGTGTTGGCTTTATGGTGGGTGATACAGGAGATAAAGGGCTTTACAGGAGATATAGGATAAGGCTGAACAAAAGGGCTTTGGCCTTTATGACACAATTAGGTGTGACTAGACAGGATTGGGTGTGTGTAGGAGACAGGGAGTGGGGTGATACAGGATGGGGGATCAACGAGGAGGGCTCACTCATTATACAAAATGTAAGAAAAGGGGGATAATTTCTCTTACATCAAAAACCTTTACTAGCTAGTAAGTAACTGTCAGCACACATTTGAAAAAATACATGTTATTAATTTACTTTTGTATTTCCAGTGGCCCATTCAGTGGCACTTTCTGAAGGCTGCTAATAAATACAACCCTGCTACTGTGGGTATAGAATTACACAGTGTGGTGTTTAATCACAGTGTTGAAGACTGGAAGATAATTGAATACTAAAAAATTATCAGTAAAATTCGGTCAACTAAATAATTCATGCACAAATAATGGGCCTCTGATCACCACATAGTTAATGGTTGACATCAGAGCCTCAGTGAAGCTCTTAACTAAAAAGTTAACTGATAATCCTTTATACACTTTAGAAACAGTAATTCTTTTTACACTTACCTATTTTTTTATGTACAGGAGGGCAGTACTTGTCCTTAATACGTGACCATTAAAGAAGGGAACTGGCTTCATATTAAACTTAGATCCTTTAATAAAAAGCAAGGTAAACAAAACATTACAAAAACAATACAAAAAAGATCATCATAATTTCATATTAAACTTAGATCCTTTAATAAAAAGCAAGGTAAACAAAACATTACAAAAATAATACAAAAAAGAACATCATAATTTCATCATAACTTCATATTAAACTTATGTGGTCCAATACAACTTCTTTTAAATTACCCCAGAGGAAAATTTGCAGCATCAACAAGTTTCTGGCTTCCAAAGGGTTTTTTATATAAAATGCCCTGTCAAAAATTACATTTTTGGCACTAAAGTAACATTGAACGCTGTTTTTAACTTGCGAATACATGCAGGCACCCTCATTTACTTGCCTGGTCCTTTTCTTTCATTTCTTCTTCTGCTTTCTTTTCCTGCTGTTCCAGCAACTGCATATTACTGTGAGTACAAGCTCTTTATCAAACTCTTTTATAGATAGGTCTTTATACCTGAGATTATTGCTATTTGTTTAAACATTTGATCAGCCATAACATTAAAACCACCTCCTTGTTTTTACTCACATTGTCTATTTTATCGGCTTCACTTATAGAAGCACTTTGTAGTTCTACAATTACTCACTGTAGTCCATCTGTTTCTCTGCATGCTTTGTTAGCCCCTCTTTCATGCTGTTCTTCAATGGTTAGGACTCTCCCAGGACCACTACAGAGTAGATATTATTTGGGTGGTGGGTCATTCTCAGCACTGCAGTGACACTGACATGGTGGTGGTGTGTTAGTGTATGTTGTGCAGGTATGAGTGGATAAGACACAGCAATGCTGATGGAGTTTTTATAGACCTCACTGTCACTGCTGGACTGAGAATAGTCCACCAACCAAAAATAGATGCGGACAACAGCGCCCTGTGGGCAGCGTCCTGTGACCACTGATGAAGGTCTAGAAGATGACCTCAAACAGTAGCAATAGATGAGCGATCTTCTCTGACTTAACATCTACAAGGTAGGAGTGTGGACAGTGAGTGGACATGGTATTTAAAAACTCCAGCAGCACTGCTGTCTGATCCACTCATACCAGCACAACACACACTAACACACCACCACCATGTCAGTGTCACTGCAGTGCTGAGAATCATCCACCATCTAAATAATACCTGCTTTGTGGTGGTTCTGTGGGCATTGAAGAACAGCATGAAAGCAAGCTACAAAAGTATGTAGAGAAACAGATGGACTACAGTCAGTAATTGTAGAACTACAAAGTGCTTCTATATGGTAAGTGGAGCTGATAAAATGGACAGTGAGTGTAGAAACGGAGGTGGTTTTAATGTTATGGCTGATCAGTGTGTATATACAGTATATATACAGTGTATCACAAAAGTGAGTACACCCCTCACATTTGTGCTCAGCGTCACATCCAACTGCTGTCTTTGAAAGATAGGCGCAGGAGTGCTGTCAGCATTGCTGCAGAGATTGAAAAGGTGGGGGGTCAGCCTGTCAGTGCTCAGACCATACGCCGCACACTACATCAAATTGGTCTGCATGGCTGTCACCCCAGAAGGAAGCCTCTTCTGAAGTCTCTACACAAGAAAGCCCGCAAACAGTTTGCTGAAGACATGTCAACAAAGGACATGGATTACTGGAACCATGTCCTATGGTCTGATGAGACCAAGATTAATTTGTTTGGTTCAGATGGTCTCAAGCATGTGTGGCGGCAATCAGGTGAGGAGTACAAAGATAAGTGTGTCATGCCTACAGTCAAGCATGGTGGTGGGAATGCCATGGTCTGGGGCTGCATGAGTGCAGCAGGTGTTGGGGAGTTACATTTCATTGAGGGACACATGAACTCCAATATGTACTGTGAAATACTGAAGCAGAGCATGATCCCCTCCCTCCGGAAACTGGGTCGCAGGGCAGTGTTCCAGCATGATAATGACCCCAAACACACCTCTAAGACGACCACTGCTTTATTGAAGAGGCTGAGGGTAAAGGTGATGGACTGGCCAAGCATGTCTCCAGACCTAAACCCAATAGAACATCTTTGGGGCATCCTCAAGCGGAAGGTGGAGGAGCGCAAAGTCTCGAATATCCGCCAGCTCCGTGATGTCGTCATGGAGGAGTGGAAAAGCATTCCAGTGGCAACCTGTGAAGCTCTGGTAAACTCCATGCCCAGGAGAGTTAAGGCAGTTCTGGGAAATAATGGTGGCCACACAAAATATTGACACTTCAGGAACTTTCACTAAGGGGTGTACTCACTTTTGTTGCCGGTGGTTTAGACATTAATGGCTGTATATTGAGTTATTTTGAGGGAAGAATAAATGTACACTGTTATATAAGCTGCACACAGACTACTTTTCATTGTGTCAAAGTGTCATTTTGTCAGTGTTGTCCCATGAAAAGATATACTTAAATATCTGCAGAAATGTGAGGGGTGTACTCACTTTTGTGATACACTGTATATATATATATATATATACTGTATATATCACCAGAATAGCCCCTCCTTTTCAACTTACCTATTTAACTTTGGTTTGCCTTTTTTTTCTTTCATAAACAGACCTTCCAGACCAAGTGATCCGTGTTTTCAAAGCAGACCAACAGAGCTGCTACATCATCATCAGTAAAGACACAACAGCCAAGGATGTTGTCTTGCATGTAGTCAACGAGTTTGGCCTTATTGCTGCTCCTGAGACCTACTCGCTGTGTGAGGTGTCAGTCAGTCCAGAAGGTGTCATTAAACAACGGCGCCTACCAGATCAGCTGTCAAAACTAGCCGATCGCATTCAGCTCAATGGCAGGTAAGATCTGAACTAGGGCTTGGTAAATTGGCCTAAACATAATATTATAATATATTTATATTATTGATGGTAGCGGTTACATTTGTTAGGACCTTAGTGGCATTTATCATTTAACCTGCTATGTTAATTTGTCAAAATGAGTTGTTGATGCATGACTGTGTAAGAACATGTTTAGACAAAATAACAAATGTTATCTATTGACTTTTTCAAAGTTAAATTAAATTACGATGCCAATGTGTAGTATGATGTTCAAAGGTGACTTATAGTGGTTTCCACTAGTATTTTAATGAGTTAGTTAAAGAAGTGTGCTGTATTTTTTTTTAGATTGTGCCAGTTAGTAAAAAATCAGGCAGTTCTTACTTTTCTGTCCATACATTTGGTGGACAAAAAGAAAATATTTACTAGATATTATACATTCAGACTGATGTATTTTTGAAGGAAATCATCATATAATGGCGTTGGTAAGTACAGTGATGGATCTATAAGGGTTCCCTAAACACAATGATTGATTTGCATAGATATGTGGACAGCAAACATATATGAAGACCTAATGTACCCAACGGTGCAAACACAGTTTCCTGATAATGTTCCTATATTTCAGGAAGGTGATGCGTACTTACTGCTAAAGTAATTTAGGTGTGGTTTGATGAACAGAGGCATTAGGTGAAACTTTTTCTTAAAGCTCTTCTTATTCACCTGGTTAAAACATAATTTAAACCTTATGTTACATTCCAAGCACAAACTGCAAAGAAGATCTGAGTTTTCCTTTTAAATAATGCTATGACATCCTTTCAAAAACAATTAGAATGTGTATAATCATAGTTAGAGAAAGACTAAAGCTGTTCTGAGGGCAAATGGGGATCCTATTTCCTATTACTTCAACTGTTTGTCAGAAACGTACAACCCCCATTTCATCAGCAGGCCCCCTCATCAGCAGCCTTTTTTTTAAATAGGTCACGGTTAATATTTAATTGACTTGTGCTTTCCTGCCAATCTCCACTAGCACCTCTCTCAGCAACCAGGATTGTTCCTGATGTTCTTTTCTAGAACTCCTGAAATACATCAATGCTATTAGTCTGTATAATTAATACAATTTAGGTTTATTTCTAACACTAAACTTCATGACTACATTATAGTTTGCTTAACAATTTAGGTTTATTTCTAACACTAAACTTCACGACTACATTATAGTTTGCTTTACCTACTATGAACCCTAGATCTTGCATAAACATACAAAAAATTGCAAGGGGCTATAAACATCAACAATGATGACTTTATTAACACTGGAGTGTGGAAACCATACTCAAAATAGCATTGCTGTTGTATAAAAATTGTTTTATACAACAGCAATGCTAACAACTATTTTGCTGCTGATACGTGTCTACTATCCGACCAACTATTCTTGGTAACCAATTAAAAATTGGTTTACAGTTTTTAAAAAATGACATGATTTGCTTTCTTTTGTTCAGGTACTACCTAAAGAACAACATGGAAACAGAGGCCCTTTGCTCAGATGAGGATGCTCAGGAACTACTCAGGGAGAGCCAAATCAGTCTTCTGCAGCTCAGCACTGTTGAAGTGGCTGCCCAGCTATCCATGCGGGACTTTGGCATCTTTCGAAATATTGAGTCTACAGAGTATGTGGACAATCTCTTCAAAATGGACAATGGCAACACAGGCCATCTAAAGCAGTTTGAGGAGCTCATCAACCAAGAAACGTTCTGGGTGGCCACTGAAATTTTGCACGAGTCCAATGCACTAAAGCGCATGAAGACCATCAAGCACTTTATTAAAATTGCACTGCACTGCCGCGAGTGCAAAAACTTCAACTCACTGTTTGCCATCATCAGGTGTGTTATTTTTGCTGTCGCTTTTGTATTGATTAGGACAACACTAGTGTGTTAGGACAAGGGCAATATAAACATTAATACATCATGTAAGATCGCCGAAAATTAAAATGCTGGTTAAAAAGCCTATTAAATATGACCTCTGTATTAGAAAATGTGATGCAATTTTTCAGCAACCAAACATACTGCAGGGAATGTTACAAAATCTGTAACATAAGATATCGTTTTAATTGACACTAGCAAAACAACATGGCAGTTAGAATGTCACACTTACGAGTTGTAAAAATGTAAACAGCAGATGTAGGTCACCTAAAAATTTACACGGTTTTCATAAGATTAATAAGATATATGCAAAACACATATAAGACTATACATTTACTTATTATGTGATTATTTTATATTTTAATCTTAATAAACTAAATTCAGCAAGCAGTACACTGATCTGAATATGGGAATATGGGCACTGAATAAGGGTATAATATAATATATATATATAATATAATAAGCTTAGAATATTTCTGTGTAGGTTCAGCTGGGAGATGTTTGCAGTAATAAATTAAAATGCAATTATATGTCATTACACAAACAGTCTATTCAAATGTAATCAAATTAGAAACCAAATCGGTCATGTTGTGTGTTTATATTTTGTGTTTAAAAATGAATAGAAAATAGTGAAAATATTACTATTACTAGTAAAACCACAAACAGCCAATAATAATGATATACACTGCCTGTCCAGACATGATTTTATTTGTTATGTCTGTGTCTTTATGCAATTTTAGAGATCTTTGTAAAAGTAAAAAATATATAGGTTAATTTCGATAACATCAGCCTTTAATTTAACCTACTTTTAATGGTTTGCAATCATCTTTTGGTGATTTACTTTATAGTTGCAGATGCTTTGCAGATATGCACACACACACTCCAACTTAGATTAAGTAGATCTTATTATTACAAATTCATAAAACTTAGTAATTATAATTTTGGAATTAGGACCTTATTTTATCCCCAGTAGTATTCCATAAAATACTAAAACTGAAGCTAAAAATATGATAATATTAATAAAACATTAATATCATAAAACAGAAAAACAAACAAACTATAAAATATACTTAAACTGTTTAAAAATTTTTGAAAATCAAATTTTACAAATCTAAATTAACACTTCTACACACTTTCTTTTTACAATTGCTGTAGAAATATTTGCAGTTTTGTAAAGTTATTAAGTGACATCTTCATTCATTTACATTCAGTTACCATTTTTTCCTGAGAAAAAAACCTTGACAGGTCATCAATCCATTGTATTTACTTATTTACTTACATTTTTACTTACTTACTCACACCTTGTGGCAACTTACAGTAGCCGCTCTATCTCCCTGCAAGGCTTAGCAGTCACACTCCAGTGAAAAGTTAATTGTTGTAGTAATTATGTTGAATAAGACTTATGATATAGAACAATACTAATTTATTTTATTAAGATATTGTTTAAACTGAATGAGCATTTTGCTAAAAATTCTAAATAACAAAAGACATGTTGCGTATGTTTGTATGTCTGTATGCATGTGTCTGGTGTCCACCTGTTTTTAGTGGTCTGAACCTCGCTCCAGTGGCCCGGCTAAGAGGCACATGGGAGAAGCTTCCCAGCAAGTACGAAAAGCTTTTTCGGGACCTGCAGGACATTTTTGACCCCTCACGAAACATGGCCAAATATCGTAACATCTTAAGCAGCCAAAGCATTCAGCCGCCAATAATCCCACTCTTTCCTGTGGTTAAGAAAGACCTTACTTTCCTGCATGAAGGTGTGTAAATAAAATAAAAAATTATATGCTCATCTTTATGCATATACACTTTGTGTTAGATCACTAACATAAAATTATTACTAACATAAAATTATTATAATCAGTTAATTAGTGGTAGCTACATTAACATTTCCTGATGACAGGTGGGTTACAAAATGAGTCTTGGTATTTATTATGTAGACATTTTTTACAATTTAATAGCAAACCAATTACAGTGAGAAATTTAAATACAAAAATAGTTCCAATGTTATTAATGCTGTCACTTCCCTCTCTTTTTTAAGTCTTACCATTTTAATACATCTTTTATTATTAGCTCAGTTTTTTCTGTCTGCTATTTCTTTTTCCCACTGTTCTTATTCTTGTCCCACTGTTTTTATTCAAGCACTGCTAGAAATGTGAATATTGGCTAAATGTGTTTAATAACACAAGGATAAATACATTTGATAGGATTTGAAATAGATGTTTGTCGCATCTGGTCTATCACACTTGCACCAGGTAATGCATTAATAGGCTATTTCTTAATAGCTCAGAAGCTTTAACCACCTTTTAATGCATAATGTAAATAAGAAGCAAATGTGCTTATAGTGATAGTCAAAATAGATTTCAAATTGATTCAAAGCCATTTGCATTCATATAATAAGCATGTTTGTTTCGAAAAAGCTAACAATCTTACATTAGAATACAACTTCAACACATGTATTTTTTTATTTCAGATAATTTTGTTAGAGATAATTTCATAATAATTTAACTGTTTGCAGGTAATGATACAAATGTGGATGGCCTAGTTAACTTTGAGAAGCTACGAATGATTGCCAAAGAGATACACAATGTTATCCGTATGACCTCCACCAACATGGACCCTGCATTGATGTTTCGCCAGAGGTTTGTGGCCACAGTATTCACCTTACAAACACGCCCAATCAGGTCACACAAACAGTTGGAATAAAAAATTTACAGATCATGACCTGAACAGGTAGACATGTTTTTTTAGAATTTTAATGTACAGTAGCCCAGGCTCTTAAGCAGCAAAGCATCCCCACACCATAACACTACCACCACTATGTTTGACTTTACTTATTGTGAATTGCTATTCTAGATTTATTACAGGACGTAACAGAACCTATTGAACTTTCTGTCCACAAAATGCTTGTTTTGTCTGAACAAAATTTTTTTTATGCACTTTAAATCATGAGCACCATTAAAAAAAGTCAGACTGCATGTTAAACTTGGTTTTTGTGGATATTTTGCATCTTGTCACAGTTTAAAGTTTAAACTTTGTTACACTATAACACTGTTGTCAGAAAGAGCTTTAATATTTAGACTGCATCATTATAAAGCAATTTTAACATGTTTATCTAGCATTTGTGATGAACTGTTTGCAGGCAGTTATTGTTTAAAATCTACAAATAGAAAGCTGAACATTGTGTATTTTCACTGTTCAACATTACTGCCACATTCACTATGTGCACTAGAGCTGACATCTCGCACAAATTGGGCAACATTCATAAACAATAAAGTATAAGGAGTTGTTGATATGATACTCTGTGATGTGTTTTACATTTTAATTGGTCACAATAAGCCTGTTGGTTATCAGTTCAAAGAAATTGGCAAAATTTGCATCCCATAAATGAAACAATTAAGTGTAAAAAAAAATTGTTAACAAGTCAGGAAAAGGCAAATACTTATTACATCACACTATGTGTGCAGTCCGAATGCTTTTGTGTGCAGCTTTGAAATCAAATCCTCCTTCTAACATAAAATTATTGCTAAAATACATGCTACTGTACAGGGTGGGCCATTCATATGGATACACCTAAATAAAATGGGAATGGTTGGTGATATTAACTTCCTGTTTGTGGCACATTAGTATATGGGAGGGGGAAAACTTTTCAAGATGGGTGGTGACCATGGCGGCCATTTTGAAGTCGGCCATTTTGGATCCAACTTTAGTTTTTTCAATGGGAAGAGGGTCATGTGACACATCAAACTTATTGAGAATTTCACAAGAAAAACAATGGTGTGCTTGGTTTTAACGTAACTTTATTCTTTCATGAGTTATTTACAAGTTTCTGACCACTTATAAAATGTGTTCAAAGTGCTGCCCATTGTGTTGGATTGTCAATGCAACCCTCTTCTCCCACTCTTCACACACTGATAGCAACACCGCAGAAGAAATGCTAGCACAGGCTTCCAGTATCCGTAGTTTCAGGTGCTGCACATCTCGTATCTTCACAGCATAGACAATTGCCTTCAGATGACCCCAAAGATAAAAGTCTAAGGGGGTCAGATCGGGAGACCTTGGGGGCCATTCAACTGGCCCACGACGACCAATCCACTTTCCAGGAAACTGTTCATCTAGGAATGCTCGGACCTGACACCCATAATGTGGTGGTGCACCATCTTGCTGGAAAAACTCAGGGAACGTGCCAGCTTCAGTGCATAAAGAGGGAAACACATCATCATGTAGCAATTTCAAATATCCAGTGGCCTTGAGGTTTCCATTGATGAAGAATGGCCCCACTATCTTTGTACCCCATATACCACACCATACCATAATTTTTTGTGTTCCAACAGTCTTGGAGGGATCTATCCAATGTGGGTTAGTGTCAGACCAATAGCGGTGGTTTTGTTTGTTAACTTCACCATTCACATAAAAGTTTGCCTCATCACTGAACAAAATGTTCTGTGTAAACTGAGGGTCCTGTTCCAATTTTTGTTTTGCCCATTCTGCAAATTCAGTGCGCCGATATGGGTCATCCTCTTTGAGATGCTGCAGCAGCTGGAGTTTGTAAGGGTGCCATTTGTGAGTAGCTAATATCCGCCGAAGGGATGTTCGACTGATGCCACTCTCCAGTGACATGCGGCGAGTGCTACGCTGTGGGCTCTTGCTGAATGAAGCTAGGACAGCCACTGATGTTTCTTCATTAGTGACAGTTTTCATGCGTCCACGTCCAACACTGAACCAGTTTCACGAAACTTGGCAAGCAGTTTGCTAACTGTAGCATGGGAGATGGGTGGTCTCGTAGGGTGTCTTGCATTGAAATCTGCTGCAATGACCCGGGTACTGCGTTCACCAGACATCAACACAATTTCTATCCGCCCCTCATGTGTTAACCTCTGCGACATGTCAATGGCTGTAAACAAAGAGAAGCTTGTAAATAACTCATGAAAGAATAAAGTTACGTTAAAACCAAGCACACCATTGTTTTTCTTGTGAAATTCTCAATAAGTTTGATGTGTCACATGACCCTCTTCCCATTGAAAAAACTAAAGTTGGATCCAAAATGGCCGCCATGGTCACCACCCATCTTGAAAAGTTTTCCCCCTCCCATATACTAATGTGCCACAAACAGGAAGTTAATATCACCAACCATTCCCATTTTATTTAGGTGTATCCATATAAATGGCCCACCCTGTACTTACTGCCCTATGACCATTCAGTTGCTTAATAGTAATTGTTTGGTGTAAGTAAATTGTGGTGTTCGGGTGCAGTTCCTTTCACTTGATAAATGTGTTTGTTCCAACTTCCATGCAGTTTTGGAGGGTATTGGTTAGCTGGAATGCTTTGCTTTTTTGGGTGTGGTTTGCTTTTCACTCTTTGCACTTTTCTATAAGTAGGCATTTGTGCGTGCTTGCGTGTGTATGTCCTTTTTCTGATTCTCTTTCTGGCACTCTCCTTTCTCTCTTTCATGACTTTTTGCTAATAGGAAGAAGAGGTGGAAGAGTTTAGGGTGAGTCTTTCTAGTGCTTCCTGCATGCCCTGTATGGATCTTTGTAATAGCATTCATCCACATTTCTTTCTTAACCCAGTTCTTATTTGGAACAGCCATTTTGGGCTATTCCATCATCATTATTATGTTGTTAGGTTAACAAACATCTTAAGTAGATTTTTTATTTTAGCATTTTTTTTTTTTTTAGCATTTCTTTGATGATAGACCCTGCTTGCATTCCTGGTTGCATCAAACTAATCTGCTGTTTTTGTATACAGTGAGGGTAAATTTCTGCACTCACTTCGCCTTATTGTTGTGGTGAAAAACAAGCTCTGCCAGTAAGGATCATAAAATCAGATAGTATTGTTATCATGCTTAATTTAAACCAAGAAAGACAACTTTAAATACTTTTCTACTTTAATTAAATTCTTTAAATACATTTTCTAAAATCTATTTTACATAATATATTGTAGAGCACAGCTATATTAATTCCTCTGCTCAGATACACATTTTCTACAACTGGACTCTTACCTCAACCTTTAGGTCTGTCTCCTGATTTGCAAATACACGTTTTGCAACATTACATATGTGGTTGCAGTAAAATTAGACTCTATATTATCATTAATTAAATTAGATTTTAGAGTATATAATGGGCTGCTACAACCAGCATACTTTAAATGAGTGGAATGTATGCAAGACTGAATAGTTACATTTAAGCCAGTGCAAATTCAGATGTACTGGTTGCATCTTTGCAACCTACCATTAGGGTCCCTGGCGCTGATGTAACATGGCAGACTCATGCATCAACTTTAAAATTGAATACCTAAACATTACCCGTAGATTGTAACTACCGTGGTTGTAACTGCCATGAGTAAGGACATGCATATATCTAACAATTGACCTCACCTTATGTGATCCTAAAATACGTTTAAACATTACAAAGTATGAAATATGAAACTTCCCACTAATTACAACCCTGTGCAGAACAGAGGCACAGCACACAGGTGGCATTTTAAAGAAAGCAAATTGGTAAAAATTTGAATTTTAGGAAGAAGTCTGTTCAAATAACGAGGACAGTACAGACCCAATTAAATGGTATACACTGCAACAGAAATAGCGGAGGTAAACATCCCATAAACAACAGCCAAAACAAACCAGAAAAGAAATTGTTTAACAACAGTTGTTGTTAAACAATTTCTTTTCTGGTTTGTTTTGTTCAGGCAAAGCTTTCTTAAAACCACACAAAAGAGTGGAGCAACTCAACAGAAAATCAACAACAAAAAACCTAACAAAACCTAAAATATGCAGGCCACAGACCTGCAGAAAAATCAAAAACAGAGCAAGAAATTCATATGAGCCTAACAATAAAAACACAGACAGTCAGAAACATGATGCACAACATGCTAAACAAGGGAAATAAGCTGCAAATCAAACAAAAAGGAAGCCTACCGACCACAGAAAAGAATTGGGCAATCAATTATTACAACCCTTTGAAATTAATTAATCAGATCAAAACTTTTTTTTATAAAATACTTTTATTCAGACAATAACTAAACATATAGCAAACTCTTCACAAGGGAAGGGCTTTTAACCTCTATTAAGAAATCACAGGATACCACTGCTGGACCAGAGAAAATCTACTCTCATCTGCTGAAACACCTATCCCACAACACACTGACTCTATTGCTTAAAAATGGAGAATATACCAACAATTTGGAAAGAAGCCATAATCATACCCATTTCAAAACCAGGAAAGGACCATACAGACTTAACTGAACTTTACCGAATAACCATCGTCCTGACCAGTTAAATGTGCAAAACCATGAAAGGAATGGTAACATGGGTGCTGAAAGAAAATAATCAAATAAGAAAATATCAGTGCATCTTTGAGAAATCTTTAGGTATCCGCAATGGATTCATCAATAAAGAACATGTAATAGCAGTCCTATTCAGTTTGGAAAAAGCCTACAGGGACGACTACCTATCGTCGACTACCCATGTTAGTATCAAACTTCCTCTCAAATGAGAAAATTGAAGTAAGAATAAACAACACCCTGTCAAAATTGCATACACAGTATTTGTTGATACTCCGGGGTAGTCTTCCCTGTAACCCCTTTCAGCATCAGGCTTTACAGCATCTCCCAAGTGATTAGACCAGACATATTATGCAGCTTATATATGGGCGATCCTTGCAGATGCAGCAGAGGAGAAATATGCCAACAATAGAAAAAAATGACAACTGACCATAACCCACATCCAGGCACTCAAAAATGAATAAAAAATGTTTTAAATGGCGCTCAGGTGGCACAGCGTAATACGTCGCTAGCACACCAGTGCTGAGATTGTGAACCCCCAGGTTTGAGTCAAAGCTCTGCTACCAGTTGGCTGGGCGCCCTCTAGCAGGCATAATTGGCTAATGCCTGCAGCAGACAAATTGGTCTCCAGTCTGCTAAACTAGGAAATGATCGGATTTAACAGAAGAGTTGGGCTGTGAAAGGAATCTGGTTGCCCAGGACGCTTGCACAGCAGTGGAGTTTAATTGCATTTTTAAAATATGAAAGTTGTTCAAAAAGTTAAGAGATAATTGCAAGAAAAAGGATAAAAAAGATAGCAACAGCACTAAACATTCCTAGAAATACAGTTACAGTATACAGGCAAGTTTAAGTTGAAGGAGCATGGGTTACACTACCTGGACAGAAATGGCGTCCACCAGATTCCTATGGAGGCAGGTTGTTAAAAATCATAAAGCCACTTTTATAAATATGGGCATTAAGACCAAAACACAGTTATTTCAAAGTATTATCATACATGTCTTATATGCAATGAATGTAGCCATAGATGCAGATATGGCAATAAAACCAAATACTACTTCTCTGTTTCATAAATCTAATGACATTTGTAAGAGGTTGATGTCTCCTAAAATATCTTCCCGTCTCTCCTCTAGGTCATTGAGCCAGGGCAGCACAAACTCTAACCTGCTGGATGTGCAGGGTGGCCATAAGAAGCGTGTACGACGCAGCTCATTGCTTAATGCCAAGAAGTTATATGAAGATGCTCAAATGGCACGCAAGGTCAGGCAATACCTGGCCCAGCTGCAGGTGGAGACGGATGAGGAAAAATTCCAAATGATGTCTTTACAATGCGAGCCGGCCTATAATACCTGTAAGATTTAGATCTTTTGTCCTTTGCAGCTTTAACATCTTGATAACTGCGTGCCTTATTCAGAAACCCTAATGACACTGATTTATTTGAATGATGTAACTTACCTCTAAAATTTTTCAATTACAAGTGGGTGCATTTGTGGTGCTGCAGTGTGGCAAGCTATCCCATCAGCCTGGTAGGGCAATCTACAGAAACATTTAGCCATGTCTGATGGAGGTAAAGCCAGATTTAGAATGAACTCTATGCTTCTGGAACAGTGACCTCTACATTGTGGTTTAGGTGCCAGCATGTGCATCGAAGGAGTTGTAAAGAAAGCAGAGTGTGTTCCTTCATGGTTAATAAAGTTCACTGTAGAAACTTAACAAGACAGTGACATCTAGGGCAATTTTAGTAGCTCTTATTGACCTGACCTGATGACTTTGGACTTGTGGGAGGAAACCAAAGCACCTGTAGGAAACCCTTGCATACACAGAGAGAGCATGCAAACTCCACACAGAAATGACACTGGCCAACCAGCTGGAAATTGAACCCAGGTCCTTGTTGCTGTGAGGTAGCGACAGCGCTACCCATTGTAGCGATAATTTAAAAGAAAATCTGAATAGGTTCAACTAATAGCCAGTTTCTGAACCAATGAGAATTTTAACTTTCATATCCCTTTTGGTGTACCTCCAACCCACTGATGAAAAGAAACATGTGTTTTGTTGCTGCAGTTTCAAAGAACTTGAATGAAAGGAGATCCGCCAAATCAGACATGTCTCCTGTGTCCATGCGCTCATCCTTGACTTCTGCCAAATCACACAACCGTGTCTCCCAAGTTCTACAGGTTCCACCAGTCAGCCTCAATCCGCTGCGCAAAAAGAGTATTGCAGCTTCACACAGTGAGTTAAACACTTACTTTTGCTTTCTATGCTCTTTATTGGCATTGTGTTTCTGTTGTTGTGCGGCATAAATGGTTTTGGTTGTTTGAAAAATTAGCCAACAATATTTCAAACAAAATGTAAATGTGCTTAATGCTCCAACTTTTTAAGCTCTGTCGAAGATTTAGTGAGAGAGATTCTCAGCTATTCTCTATTATTCCCAACCTATCTGAGAAAATTCTTAAACTGGTGTAGTAACCAGACACTGAATTGAGCAGTCCTGGGCATGTAGTTTATGAAAAAAATTCTCAAAGGCGCTCAGGTGGCACAATGGTAAAACACGCTAGCACACTGATATTTCGAACCCGTCCGTTCGAAACTTAGCTCTGCCATCCGGCAGGCTGGACACCTACATTAACAACGATTGGCTGTTGTTTAAGGGCAGGGTGCCGGAGGGGATTTACAACTACAATTACAACCTCTGTTTCTTAAAGCTCTTGGTTACCACAGAGGTCAAACATGCTAGCACAACCTTGTGTATTGATACACTAATGCAAGTTCTAATCTCAGCAGAGCCACCGACCATGGTCGGGCATCCACACAAACACAATTGGCATGTTTGTGGGAAGGTAAGGTCAGACAGGGTCCTTTCCACTGTCGCTGCAAAATGCTGTCGGAGAAGGTATGTGGTGATCTGGTCTCTCCTTGATCAGATTTAGGGTTGCACAAGCAGCACCAGATATATAGTCAGGAACTGGGAAAGACTAGATCGGAGATAAAGGAGAAAAAAAGAATGTGTTTATTTTTAGATTAGATTTATTAAAATATTTTATTGTAAAGTGAAGCTGTTTTTAAAATAGTACATATCTTTTTCTCACATTTGGTTCCTCTTTCATTATTTGTAAAGATTTTATTATAAATCCGTAAAGAGTAGAACCACTTTTTTAAACATTTTTTTTTAAATAAAAAAGTATTTTATTATACACACATAGATATTTAAGAAAGAAAATTAAATCAAGTGTCTCTGTTTTCTAAAGACTCACCACAGCCTATTAAGAAAACATCTGTTTTAGTGGATGACTGCAGTGGAAAGAGGAATAAAGCCACTATGTCTACTATCTCCTTTCGTCCTAATGCGTCTCCACAAAACTCCCCTCACAGAGGTACATACAGGCATTTCTGCCAAGTGTATCCAGAAATAATAATTGTGAAAGATTGTGTGGTTTTTTTTTTTCAAAGTGTATTAAAAAGCTTGAAGAACTAAACAAATATCTGAAAGAGTAGTACTAATATTAAAACCGATAAATAATTTGGATTCATTGTGTTGTGAATTTAGATTTGAGTATACATAACTCGATTTACTTTCTCAATAACAGTAACATAAATTAGAAAATTAATTAACAATTAAAAACTGAAATCTCTTATTCACAAAAGACTCCAAACCCTTAATTTAATACTTTATGAAAGCTATGTTGGCAAAAATTTACGATCATTTAAGCTGCAAGTTCACTTGGATACGTCTCTACAGGCTGTAATGTAATGCGGATGTAATGGTGAGCGGATGTGAAACTGCCATCTTCAGGTCTTTTCACAGATGTATGATGGTGTTTAAGTCTGTGCTACTGAAGGACATTTAGAGACTTGTCCTGTAGCCACTCTGGTATTTTTTGGTCATTTGGTTGCAGTCAGCCGTCCCTTAACTTTTTAATTTTTATTTTTTTTTATTTTTCCCCTTTTTTTCTCCCCCTTTAGCGCATCAAATTGTTCAGTTTGCATCGTGCTTCCTCTCTGTCTATGCCGAACCCTGCCCTGACCGAGGAGATCGAAGCTAACCCATATCTCCTCCGAAACATGGGCAGCAGCCGGATGCATTTTTGCCACCCACACATTGATGAGTGTGGCACCACCTAGCGTTACATGCCGCGAGACACACCCAAGGGCACTCTTCCTCATCTCTGTGCAGGCGCCTCTAATCAGCCGGCAGAGGTCGTAATCGCATTCTGACAGAGAGAGACCCACATAGATAGATAGATAGATAGATAGATAGATAGATAGATAGATAGATAGATAGATAGATAGATAGATAGATAGATACTTTATTGATCCCGAAGGAAATTAGAGTATCCGGTTCTTTGTCCCACCCCCCAACTGAGCAACCGGCCAATCGTTGCTCATACAGCCACTCAGCCTCGAACCGGTAAGGCAGAGCTGGATTCGATACGAGGTACTCAGAATACAAGCCATCCCTTAACTTTTAACAGCCTCCCTGTCCCTGCTGCTTTAAAGCTCCCACTTAGCATGAAGATACCACCATGCCACCTGTCAGAATTGTATAAACCAGGTGATGTATATTGCCTGCTTTTTACCAGACACACTCCTTGCAGTTCTGCCAAAAAAATTCAGTTTTCTACTCATTAAAGACAGTGTAAGTCTTTTACATTTAAGAGAATGTTGTATATGCTGTTTAGCAAACTTGGATGCTTTAATTGGGCTTTAAGCCTTTTACTCAAAAATAGCCATAAAGGCCTTATTAATGGAGTGATGTAGAGATGGGATAACAGAACCTTGAGTGACCATTGGGTTCTTTCTTACCTTCCTAACCAACCTTCTTGCTTTGTTGCCCTAAAGGTTGTATCAAACTTCTCCTGTTTCAGAATCCTTAATGCCTGACTCTCGGTCTGTCCTTTAAAGCCAACTACAAATAACGCTTAGACAGTAGAGAAAAAAAGTTTTAAAGATTATTGGAGAACGTTAATGTATGAATTAGTGCATTGTCTGTATATTGCAGCAAGTGTAATCAGCTTGGTGTAAAACTAGAATCATCACATTTGCTCCACCTCTGACACTAATTGTTATGTTTTGTTTCTGCTAGGCCATGGTTTGATTCAGCTGAGTAAATCGGACCAGCTGGACTCAAGCCAGAGTGAGATTTCATCACGTTCAAGCTTAATGAGTAACAGCTCTGTGGACTCCATACGTCCTGGCTCTGTTGATGAATACAGTACAAACAAAGCCACCAACCAGTCTGTGCAGTCAACCTCAGTACATACACTTACTGCTTCAGAGCACTGCCAGCCCTATACAAGGTACAGCAGCTCTCCCTGTCATCAACAGTTTGCCTTTTTGCAATAAGTGTCTATCTTTTGAACCCCTGGACTGTATACATTTAATAAAAAAATGTGCTTTAACATCCACTTATATTTTGCACTGTGTCGTGTAAAGCAGACAAACAGCGTGTAAATAAAAACAATATAAAGTTTATGGGACAGTCTTTTAGTCTTTTAGACTAATAATATGATTCTTCTCCTAGTTCATCTTCAGTAAGACACCCTGTGACCCGAGGCTCCACCTTTGCCTCCTCTACCAGCACTGATGAGCTGATGCTGCCCATTTTAGAGCCAGCTGACAGTGGTCGAGAAAGCTGGACCTCATGCTCCAGCAACTCACATGACAACTTCCAAAAGATGCTAAACCACCGCAACACACCAATTGCAGACACAATCACTGAGGTGGATGATCACGAGGCCATTAACCAGCATACTATTGACAACCAAGAACTCAGCCAGTCCAGACAGAGCTGGGCTTCTTCCAGCTCGCTGTCAGACAGGTACAGAGGAAACAACTGCACTCGCAGAGAGATGGCCAATGGGCACCAAAGCACAGACCCTGCATACAAAACAGTGACTTCAAGCACAGAGAAAGGACTTATAGGTGAGTGGCTTGTGGATTTAGTTCATTTGACTGGATGGAACAGTGTTAAATGGTGTTAGCAGATTTAATGCAAATTTTTGTTCCCTATGCCCCCATTTAGTTGATGTATTGCACATTTCTGTCAGTGTAATATAAACACATCCTCACAATGCTAATATTCATCCAAATACCAGAGTAAGCAAAAAAAAAAAAAACACTACCAACAAATCTGCTGAAGCCATTTCTTGTAGATACCGTGAATGTGTTCTAATTTCATTTAAGTGGTTGTGCTATTTTGTGAACTTTTTGCATATTCTCCATTTTTTATTTGTTTTCTGTTTTCCATTTCACTCTGTTCACCCTCACACCATTTCTCAGTGTACTGTGTAACATCACCCTGCAAGGATGACAGGTACAGGGATCCGCCTCCAACCCTGCCTGGCTACCAGGGGCTTCCTCTGAGTGATACACAGCCACGGGATAGCAGAGCTTCCAGATCAAGCCTACTAAAGCCACCTGACTATAACATGGCTTTGCAAAGGTCCAAGCTTCTGGGAGACACACAAAGACTGACAGCTGGGCAGCAAACCACCTTCACCATTCCTGCCAGTGTAGAACCTCATGCTTTAGCTGATAGTGAGGAGGGTATGTGCTCAAAGCCCGCAAACAGCATAATTTATACACAGTAGATTGCCTGCTAGGCCAATGATGATAGTCTATAATTGCTGGATTAGTAAGGTCTCCTTAATTTTTTTTGTTATATTCCTCCCAAACTACTTACTACAACTACACACTACAATTCCTCCCAAACTACAAACTACTAGTTAAATAATTATTTAAATTTCTCTAATTGTTTGCATATTGGTCACACTAAGTTTTAGATGATCAAACTATGTTTATTACATGCCAAAGATAACTCCAAGTAAACAAAGTGCTGTTTTTTTATGATTTAATTTCATTTATTAAAGAAAACATGCTTTTAAGCATACCTAACCCTATGAGAAAAAGTAATTGCCCCCTAAACTACTATATCAAATAGTTAACCAAATTCACATAACAGTTGGGTTCCGTTTCACTAGCCACACCCAGACATGATTACTGCCAGATCTGTAGAATCTAAACATCACTTAAACAAAACCTGTCTGGCAATGTGAAGCAGGCTAGAAGGTCTCAAAGATGCAGCATTCTAAAGGGATTCAAACACAGATTTAAAACAAAGTCATTGAAAACTACCAGTCAGAAAAGGGTTACAAGGCCATTTTAAGGCTGTGGGACTCCAGCCAACCACAGTAGGAGTCATTATCTTTAAATGGAGAAAACATGGAAGTGCTGAACTTCTTAAGAACTCATCAACAACTCATCCAGGAGGTCACAAAAGAACCCAGACAAACATTAAACACCAGGCAAATTTACCTCCAATTTAAGGTCAATTTACATGATTCCACAGGCGGCACGGTGGCTAAGTGGGTAGCACTGTCGCCTCACAGCAAGAAGGACCTGGGTTCGATCCCCAGGTGGGGCGGTCCGGGTCTTTTCTGTGTGGAGTTTGCATGTTCTCCCCGTGTCTGCGTGGATTTACTTTGGGTGCTCCGGTTTCCTCACACAGTCCAAAGACATGCAAGTGAGGTGAATTGGAGACACTAAATTGTCCATGACTTTGCTTGATGTGACCTTGTGAACTGATAAACCTTGTGTAATGAGTGACTACCTTTCCTGTCATGAATGTAACCAAAGTGTAAAACATGATGTTAAAATCCTAATAAACAAACAAACAAACAAACATGATTCCACAATAAAAAAGACACTAGGCAAAATGGCATGAGAGAGTTGCAAAAAACAAAAAGCCGAAAGGCTTGTCCCGCATTATCCAAAAACATCTAGATAGCCTCCAAAACTTTAAGGATTTTATTCTTTGGACTGCTTAGTGAAAGCCTGAATTTTTTGGAAGGCATAGATCCTGTTACCTGTGGTGTAAAGCTAATATTGTATTCCACTATTGGAACCTCATACCAGCAGTACAACATGGCAGTGGTGACGTGATGGTCTGGGGTTGCTTTGCCCCTGTAGGACCTGGACGACTTGTCATAATTAATTTAACCATTAATTTTTCTCTAACAGAAAACCTGAGAGAGAATATCTACCCATTAGTTTGTGGGTTATACAGCATGATAATAATCCATAGCACACAAGCAAATCCACCTCTTAATGGGCCAAAAAACAAAATGAAGGGTAAAGTCTTACTTTGAATCCAATTAAAATGCTGTGGCAAGACCATAAACCGGTTCAAAAACCCTCTAATGTTGCCACATTAAAACAATGCTGCAATTAAAGGTGGGTCAAAATTCCTTCACAGCAATGTTATTACAGATGTTTGATTGCAGTTGTTACTGCCAAGGGTGGCATTTATTAGCTTTTGGGGAAAGTTATATTTTTACACAGGTGATATACAGGGGTTGGACAAAATAACTGAAACACCTGTCATTTTAGTGTGGGAGGTTTCATGGCTAAATTGGACCAGTCTGGTGGCCAATCTTCATTAATTGCACATTGCACCAGTAAGAGCAGTGTGTGAAGTTCAATTAGCAGGGTAAGAGCACAGTTTTGCTCAAAATATTGCAATGCACACAACATTATGGGTGACATACCAGAGTTCAAAAGAGGACAAATTGTTGGTGCACGTCTTGCTGACGCATCTGTGACCAAGACAGCAAGTCTTTGTGATGTATCAAGAGCCACGGTATCCAGGGTAATGTCAGCATACCACCAAGAAGGACAAACCACATCCAACAGGATTAACTGTGGACGCAAGAGGAAGCTGTCTGAAAGGGATGTTCGGGTGCTAACCCGGATTGTATCCAAAAAACATAAAACCACGGCTGCCCAAATCATGGCAGAATTAAATGTGCACCTCAACTCTCCTGTTTCCACCAGAACTGTCCGTCGGGATCTCCACAGGGTCAATATACACGGCCGGGCTGCTATAGCCAAACCTTTGGTCACTCGTGCCAATGCCAAACGTCGGTTTCAATGGTGCAAGGAGCGCAAATCTTGGGCTGTGGACAATGTGAAACATGTATTGTTCTCTGATGAGTCCACCTTTACTGTTTTCCCCACCGTAACTTGAGAGTTACGGTGTGGAGAAGCCCCAAAGAAGCGTACCACCCAGACTGTTGCATGCCCAGAGTGAAGCATGGGGGTGGATCAGTGATGGTTTGGGCTGCCATATCATGGCATTCCCTTGGCCCAATACTTGTGCTAGATGGGCGCGTCACTGCCAAGGACTACCGAACCATTCTGGAGGACCATGTGCATCCAATGGCGGTGCCGTGTATCAGGATGACAATGCACCAATACACACAGCAAGACTGGTGAAAGATTGGTTTGATGAACATGAAAGTGAAGTTGAACATCTCCCATGGCCTGCACAGTCACCAGATCTAAATATTATTGAGCCACTTTGGGGTGTTTTGGAGAAGCGAGTCAGGAAACGTTTTCCTCCACCAGCATCACGTAGTGACCTGGCCACTATCCTGCAAGAAGAATGGCTTAAAATCCCTCTGACCACTGTGCAGGACTTGTATATGTCATTTCCAAGACGAATTGACGCTGTATTGGCCGCAAAAGGAGGCCCTACACCATACTAATAAATTATTGTGGTCTAAAACCAGGTGTTTCAGTTATTTTGTCCAACCCCTGTAGGTTTTGAATACATCTTTATCATTAATAAACAGAATGATTATTTAAAAGCTGCATTTTTTTTGTTTACTAGTGAATTCAATTTATTTCTATTATCTATTAAATTATTTGGAGGATCAGAAATATTCAAATGTAAAAAATTTGCAAAAATAAAAGAAAACTGGTGAGGGGCAAATACTTTTTCACAGCACTGTATTGTGTGTGGTGATTTTAATAGCTTGTATTAGTATGTTTTGTTCCCCTAACACATGCACCACCCTTGCACTGCTATATCCACAAACTAGCACCTACCTCCTCCGATGTGTATTTACCGACCAATTCTTTTCACCTGTTGGTGATTTTGTATCTCGTATGGAGTCACGCCATGTTTCCTGTAAATCATCCACCACTAGTGTAGGTACTACAGGTTGCAGTGAAGGTAGGCTAAATAGCATGCTGCCACCTAAACAGTGCAAGTGTATTTATTAGCAATTAGCTTATCAGCTCTTTAAGACCTGCCTTCCAGCTTCAGGCTGCTAACACTTTAATGCTGGCTGCAAACTAGCCTGTTAACTGTATCATGCTTCCTACATACAGTTACAGTTATGACAAAATATAAAAAAAATATTGGGCTCTTCCAAATAAATCCCTGAGAATTAAATGATGCAAAAACCTGTGATAATTGAAAATCATACTAATTTTCCCTGGGCCTGCTAGCTCTATCCTGTTAGCTATGTTGTTATTGTATTAACGTACTGCTCAGCAAATTTTATCCTGCATAGTATCATACTGTTAGGGACCAGTTGCAGCTCATGCTATAATTTGACGTATGCAGATCTAACCAAAATTGTGGAGGTGTTTGGTTAAATTTAAGCACAGCTCAGCTTATGAGATTCCAAGAGAATAATTATAATCATTATTATTATCATTACTTCAGTATCCTGTTTTTAGTACTGTAATTATGTACGTCTTTGTATTAATGTCATTATTTTCCGGCATAAGTAAATAAGCATATATTAAAATCATACGTTCAGAGACACGTCTTGTGTTTAGTTTTGTCATTCTTTTGTGTTCTGGTCTTCATGTGAATGTTTTGGTTTCTCTCTTGCAGATGAGCAGGTATCGGCGGTGTGACAGCCCTGAGAGGTGTGTGAGGAAAGAAGATGAAGTGTATAAAGGAAAGCCCTATAAGCTAAAACCCTTCACCTTGTTATCTTACCAAAACATCACAAGCAGTGACTCTTTGACTCGGTGCATTTACACCTCTATTTTCTTATTTTTAATATGTAATTTTTAATCGCAGACCTAATGTTTAACAAAGCTGCATGCAGTATAAAGCTTGACACGTTGGTAAATGCTTCCTTTTGTATTCTGTCCAGCTATGGCAGGAAATTCACTGCCATGGTGCCAGTGTTTAAAAGAATGTTGCTTAGGGACCAAGTGGCATTTTATTTAATTGCTGTCTGTAAACAAACAGTTTTTATATATTCATATTTGAACTTCATGTTTAACAGCAGGTAGTCTTGGTAGCTCACAGCTGCATGGTTCAGGGTTCAATACTGAGCTTCTGTTAATTTCTGTGTCAATTTAGACTTGTTCACTCTGTGTCTATGTGGGTTTCCTCTGGATACTCCGGTTTACTACCATCTCACAAAACAAACTGGTAGGGTGTGCTGTGATGTGGTAGCATCTCTATTTATTCCTAGCACCCATTTCTACCTTGACTTGGCTATCCGGATACTGAAGCTAAAAAAAATTAATAAAAGAATGTGAACATTTGATGACGGTTGGTTGGTGCAGTGGTCTTATATGCTATATGCACGAACGGATTGAGAAATAGTTAAACATTGATGCTGCAGTTGTGGCCTCTGCTGGCTGGTCGAGGCGCCTGCATGAGGGCTGGTTGAGCCACAGATGGCAGTGCGTGACTCAGCGTACGTGATAGTGCTCTCTGTAAGATCCCGTCTCTGGCAGGGTGAACAGAAGCAGTCAGTGACTGCAGTCATGTTGGAAGGGGGCGTTTGATAGCCTGCAGCTTTTCTTGGTAAAGGTGGCTGGCTGCAGTGGCAGAGAAAATGACAGTTAGGGAATTGGATATGACTACATTGAGAAAAAAAGGAATGAAATGCAAAAATATAATTAAAAAAGAATTTTGAATGTTCAATTTTATCTAAAAACGTGCAAATGCTTAAGATTTTGCCTAATGCAATTGTGTGTGACTTATTCTACCTCATAAAATGTTGAGCTTTGTTTTAAACCTAAAAAAAGAGAAATGTTATGCCTAAGTTTAATCTGTTTTATATTCTAGGTGTTTCAGAATGTTTACATAATGAAGTGCACATGGCCAGTTTATATTTTGCAATAATTACCTGCCGCCATTCCATGTATAATTTAGTTGTGAAATTCCTTATCCTGGAAGAGCATTGTTTTAAACAATTACACATGCTCTCTCCACACAATTGCTCCAACTGCTGAATGCATTGCTCTGGATGTAGAAATGTTCAAGTTAATACAACAGCTTAGCTGCTATAAAATCTGAAACGTTTGATACTTTACTGCTGCTAATTGCAGTGGCACTGTAAAATTATGATAACGGGCATAACTGAACTGAACTGTATTATTGTTCTGTACCAAACAACATGGGAGTTGTTTTTTTTATTTAAAAGAGGAAGGTGTAGCTGAAGCACCACTGCTTTGTTGCCTACATTAATGTACCTCATGCACCATCTTACTTGTAAATGTGATATTTGTTATTTTGTAAATAGTTTGAAGCAAACCTTGCTTGTCAGGTTAGAATATATGTACATGTTGGTTGTGAATTTGAAGGCCCTTTTATATCTAATTTTAATTTTTTATGTTTATATGTTGCTTCTTCTATGTATATAAATATCTGTACAGCACATCCTGTCTACGCCTTAGTTACATTTTCGAATGTGTGGACAAATTGTATTATACTAAGGGAAATAACTAGAGTATTACATTCTTCAGGCCTTTTCTTCTGACAATTTCTGGAGATATTACTGGTTTTAAATATGAATATGAATTTTTACATACTTATTTTTGCTTCGTTGTAAATCCATGGTTTTGATTATGTATAGCTGAAAGAACGTTCTATAAAGTCTGTATTTTACATATTTTGTTAAATAAAATACAAGCATTCAAATGCTCCTGCATTGTTACTTTTAAAGAGTATGCCAAAGTCCTGAAACCATTCTGCTTGTGAACAGAACCCATCTCTAATGAGTTTTGACGTTTTATTATTATAGTGAAAAGCAGTAAATGTTGCAAATTATCTTTATTCAAAGATCATAAAAATGACTCTGAACTGCAAATTTGAATTTGTGGTTGCTCCACCATTAGAAGCAACAAATTTAACAAAATTCTCCTGGTAACTGTACATAAGTCTAATCACTGAAACTGCATCCCCACCCGTTCCACCTGGGAATCGAATCCAGGACTTTCTTACCTGGAGGTGACAGCGCTTCCCACTGAGCCAGCATGCCAGCCCATCCTAGCTTCAACAGTTCCAAATGTTATTGTTTGTGAGATGTTTGCTACTCATGGAATAGTCAAAAACAACAACAAAATAAAGCCTAAAAAGAAAAGTGCACTCTACAGTAAAACAGTGGAGGATCCCTAATGTTGTGGGGCTGATTTGCTGTCTCTGGGATTGGAGACCTTTAATGTGTTACAGGAACAATGACATTAGAGGATTATCAGAGCATTTTAGAGCCAAATGTGCTCTTAAGTGTAAAAACACTAGGTTTGAGTCTAACAAAGTTGGCCCTACAGCAGAATAATAACCCAAAGCATATAACCAAAAGTATACAAGAATGGTTAAGAAGGAAAAATTGACTGGTTTAACCTGCCAGAAATGAGTCCCGATCTCAGTCCAACTGAACTTTGAAGTGAAATCTGCTGTAGGGAAAATGCACTGTTGCCAAAGGTTGTACAACCAAGTATTAGGTAAGGGCAATGGTGTATAGTAACGAAGTAATAATACGTCGTTACAGTACTAGTTTTTTGGAGTATCTGTACTTTGGAGTATAAACATTTTCGGCAACTTTTACTGCTACTCCACTACCTCTTCTAAAGAAAATATATACTACCTACAGGCTTCATATTTTTCAAAATTCTGACCACTTCAGTTTATACTAACAGCATTTACTTGTACTTCTACTTTTAATACTTAAGTACATTTAATGTCAGAAAATTACTTTTAATACTTAAGTACATTTCATGTTCTCCCCGTGTCTGCGTGGGTTTACTCCGGGTGCTCCGGTTTCCTCCCACAGTCCAAAGACATGCAAGTGAGGTGAATTGAAGATGCTAAATTGTCCATGACTGTGTTTGATGTAACCTTGTGAACTGATGAATCGTGTGTAATAAATAACTACCGTTCCTGTCATGAATGTAACCAAAGTGTAAAACATGACGTTAAAAATCCCAAATAAACAAACAAACAAACAAACTTAAGTACATTTAATGTCAGAAAATTACTTTTGATACTTAAGTACATAAAAAATCTTCTATCAGTACTTCTATCAAAGTAAATTTCTGGTAAGATACTTGTACTTTTACTCAAGTCACATGCTATGTTTTTTCTCTATTTCTCTATTATTTCTACCATTTCTCTGTGTTGACAGGTTAGCTCTGTTTTGTAAATATTAAGTTTAAATTTAAATTATTTAAGTAAGTAAGAAGGTAATAGAAGTCAAATACAAATAGACACATTATAAAACTAATGCGGGGCAGAACTGGAATATATTGAATTAAGTTTAAATTATGTTTCCAAATAATTCTAAATTCTAAATGGTATGTGATATTATTTCAAAATCTACTGAGATATTGAGAAGGACAACAATGTCTTAATTTTGTTAGCAGAGTGATAGCCAATGTAAACATTGGGTGGCTACAACATGTAGTACCCTGTTTAAAAAGGAGTTTTTGAAAATGGGTTAAATTTTAGAGGTTTTGCTGATCCAAACCCAGCTTCCTAAAACAAAATCCTTTTTAACAGAATCCTTAATCCTTTCCTAAAACATAAGTCCAAGTCTAATTAAAAAAAGGTAAATATAATACCATATGCAGTGGTTGTGATGTTGAATAATATTGAGTAACAGGTGAAGAGAAAATGTAGATGTGTCTAAGCTCCTGGTAAATGTCCTTAATATTGCTTTAAAATAAGTTTGTTGGTCATCCTATTTCGAGACCACGGGCATTAATGTAGATACTTTTTTGTTCCTTAAGCAACTATTGATACTACTGATATATTTAAATATTTGTTCATGATACAGTGTGGCACTGGTTTCCTGTAAAAATCCAAGGATACTGCTTGACTTTAACAGTAAGACTGATGTTTTTACAGGGGTGGCTGTGTTCAATTAGCTAAACTGCAGTATTAATAAAAAAAATCATGCCTGATTCTCACACTTTTGAAGGCTGTCACTTCTCACCTTAGCCATTTTAGTTTTTATACAGAGAAATAAACCAGTGGATGACATTGTGAACATGGAACTACATTACATCTGGACTTAAGAGGGACATACAGGTCCTTCTCAAAAAATTAGCATATTGTGATAAAGTTCATTATTTTCCATAATGTAATGATAAAAATTAAACTTTCATATATTTTAGATTCATTGCACACCAACTGAAATATTTCAGGTCTTTTATTGTTTTAATACTGATGATTTTGGCATACAGCTCATGAAAACCCAAAATCTCAAAAAATTAGCATATCATGAAAAGGTTCTCTAAACGAGCTATTAACCTAATCATCTGAATCAACGAATTAACTCTAAACACCTGCAAAAGATTCCTGAGGCTTTTAAAAACTCCCAGCCTGGTTCATTACTCAAAACTGCAATCATGGGTAAGACTGCCGACCTGACTGCTGTCCAGAAGGCCATCATTGACACCCTCAAGCAAGAGGGTAAGACACAGAAAGAAATTTCTGAACGAATAGGCTGTTCCCAGAGTGCTGTATCAAGGCACCTCAGTGGGAAGTCTGTGGGAAGGAAAAAGTGTGGCAGAAAACGCTGCACAACGAGAAGAGGTGACCGGACCCTGAGGAAGATTGTGGAGAAGGGCCGATTCCAGACCTTGGGGGACCTGCGGAAGCAGTGGACTGAGTCTGGAGTAGAAACATCCAGAGCCACCGTGCACAGGCGTGTGCAGGAAATGGGCTACAGGTGCCGCATTCCCCAGGTCAAGCCACTTTTGAACCAGAAATAGCGGCAGAAGCGCCTGACCTGGGCTACAGAGAAGCAGCACTGGACTGTTGCTCAGTGGTCCAAAGTACTGTTTTCGGAAATCAAGGTGCCAGAGTCTGGAGGAAGACTGGGGAGAAGGAAATGCCAAAATGCCTGAAGTCCAGTGTCAAGTACCCACAGTCAGTGATGGTCTGGGGTGCCATGTCAGCTGCTGGTGTTGGTCCACTGTGTTTTATCAAGGGCAGGGTCAATGCAGCTAGCTATCAGGAGATTTTGGAGCACTTCATGCTTCCATCTGCTGAAAAGCTTTATGGAGATGAAGATTTCATTTTTCAGCACGACCTGGCACCTGCTCACAGTGCCAAAACCACTGGTGAATGGTTTACTGACCATGGTATTACTGTGCTCAATTGGCCTGCCAACTCTCCTGACCTGAACCCCATAGAGAATCTGTGGGATATTGTGAAGAGAAAGTTGAGAGACACAAGACCCAACACTCTGGATGAGCTTAAGGCCGCTATCGAAGCATCCTGGGCCTCCATAACACCTCAGCAGTGCCACAGGCTGATTGCCTCCATGCCACGCCGCATTGAAGCAGTCATTTCTGCAAAAGGATTCCCGACCAAGTATTGAGTGCATAACTGAACATAATTATTTGAAGGTTGACTTTTTTTGTATTAAAAACACTTTTCTTTTATTGGTCGGATGAAATATGCTAATTTTTTGAGATAGGAATTTTGGGTTTTCATGAGCTGTATGCCAAAATCATCAGTATTAAAACAATAAAAGACCTGAAATATTTCAGTTGGTGTGCAATGAATCTAAAATATATGAAAGTTTAATTTTTATCATTACATTATGGAAAATAATGAACTTTATCACAATATGCTAATTTTTTGAGAAGGACCTGTATGCCAGGATCCTCTTTGTTGGTTTTAGCTCAGTATTTAACCCAGTCATACTTTGCTAAGTAAATATCAGACAGTCCATCTTTAAATGGATCTATAACTTCCTCACTATCCAGGAACAGTAAGCAGGACATTATCTCTTAAATTTTTAGTCTCTAAGTAGAGAAGCACATTTTCGTAATACATAAGTGAAACTAAAGTTTGCAAATGACTCAACTCTTATAGACCTAATCCCAAACAATGATTTATTTACCAAAGTATCTATCATGAAAAAGTAAAGTCTTACAGCATGCCACTAAGAGCCTGGATCTCACTGCTACAAATCTGTGGAATTCTCATAACTTTCTTAATTGGTTTTGAACTATAATGAGCTGCTCCAGTACATAATCTAATCTTAAATCCAGTAAGACAGCACAGGAGCCCAGCAGTCTACCAGGTCTATCATAGGCTCTATGTTCCTTGGTTGCCACTGGGTCTACTGAGCTTTTCATCCCTGGAACCCACTCCTCCGATACCAGCATGTGAGCACCAGAGCCTTAGTCTCTTTGACTCTTGAGCTTTAGAGTCACCACCATATCCATATCCCTCTTGTGTACACTCTGCAAAATATCCTTCTCAGTGAGCTTGCTAAGTAGCATGATTTTGTGTTTTAGTTCAAGCAGGACAAATCTAGAGATTTTCTTGTGAACTCACATTTATAGGAGCCTACTTAGATAATGGGTCAGCAGCAGAAGGTTTACTACAGCTATAGTCAGATGAGTCAGAAGCACAATATTCTATCACCCTGACCTGAATGAGTTCTCCAGCTTGTTTGTTGTTTGGTGAGTTTTCCATGAGCCTTAAGTTCCTCCACAGTTTTAAATGAATATTTGGTCTTTTTTCTTTCCTGCTCATGGTTCTTTGTGCCACTGTTCCAACTTTTATGGGTAATATGCACTAACAATCCATGTTCAACAGTTACACTACTAATCATATTTATTGACATTAATGAGGATTATTTTGCATTTCCAATTAAAGTTTTAGATGCTTACATCTTACCAGATGCTTCTTACCAGAAGAGAATTCCTGAAATTCCTGAAACTGACAAGTACTTGCATTCTATTAAACTGGTAAACTGGGTAATTAAAATACCAAAAGTGCAAATAACTTTTCCACAAGGGTAAATAAGTATTGTACAACTTTGTTCCTTCTCTGTGTATAATTGTTTAATCATTAAATGTAACAAATTGTTCAATAACAAAGGTAAACAAAAAGGCAGTTGCTTATTAAACAACACTATTTTTGTATGCTGTTATTTATTTTGTTCTGTTTTTAAACTTAAATGAGTATTAAAAAAAAAAAGTATATTCACAAATGTTATCTATATGGTAGGTGTAACTTATAACACATCATGTTTATGCAAAATGTTAATACCCGTGGTCAAATTTCACGCTATCTGTGGTCAGGTAGTGCAGATCAAAATAAGCTTTTCTTTCCCCTTGACCCAAAAACTGATTGTTTGCATAAACAAAACAGTACATACTTTCTTAAATGCTACAATACAATTTGGAGATTAGGCAATTATATTAGGATTAAAAAATTGGGATTAAATCTAATGATTAATGGGACCAGCCCCAAAAAGTACCTAAAGAGACGTTCATTTGATTATTTCTTTCAAAAATGTAAAGACAAAACATGCTGTATTCTTTAAAATCAAATGACAAATGAGTGCAGGTCAAAACAGATCTTTGTGTTAAGCACATATAAAATTTTCATCAACATATTACTGTAAGGATAGCAATGATAAACTAAGAATAATCCTTTCTAAGTAAAACTTTACACCAATACTAATTATTACTATACATTTAACAACTGACTTTTTCTTAAACTATTTAAAACAGAAAGGTAAAAATAATAATTACAGAAAACCAACCAGTAGATGGTGAGACTTTATAAACCGTTCCTTTGTAAACCCACAAATCGAAGCATCATCCTCATTAATTGTGCAACACAATTTGCATTTAGCCCATCTTTACATTTACATTAACATCTTCATTTCATGTGCAGTTTTTTAAAAGATGTAATCATTTGTCATTTTCAGCGATGGCATTGCCTCATCAATGTTCTGGTCAAGTCTACGATACTCTACACTGCGTGAGCAGAGGCCATCCTTCCAACGCCGAGTCTGAGCCAGAAGCATAATCTACAGGCAAAGGGAACAGTAAATATTTTTTTTTAAAACTAAACAGAGTACCATTCAAATTAAATAAGACAAGAAAAAAATCTGCATAATGTAACACTCCCGATAACACTTTTGTATGATGTAATAGATTAAGGCACTAGTTACAGCATGGAAAAAATTCAGAGACAAAATTATCATATTTCCCTAGTTTCCCACTGTTTTACCTGCTACCAAACTGCTACCAAAGCAAGAAACGAGAGAGAAGGACACTTGCATTGTTTTAAGTAACACTACACAAGAGAAGTACAATTTAAACCAGGGGTCACCAACCTTTTCCAGACCGAGAGCTACTTCAAGGCTACTGAATAATACGAAGGGCTACTTGGTGATACAAACTTCCTGAATAACATAAAGTTGCACAGTTTACCTTTAATATTATTATTATTATTAATATTCATATATATGAAGAGACTGTCATATCATGTTAATGTTAATGATTCCTCAGAAAAATTATTAACAACAATTTAGGAAGCATATACTGTATATAGCTCACAGTGATAGCTCAGTGGTTAAGGTACTGGACTAGTAAACAGAAGGTTGCCGGTTCAAGCCCCGCCACCACTAAGTTGCCACTGTTGGGTTCCTGAGCAAGGCCCTTAACCCTCAATTGCTCATTGTGTTCAGCTCATTGTGTAAGTCGCTTTGGATAAAAGCGTCTGCTAAATGCTGAAAATGTAAATGAAAATGTAAATGTATATTTCAACATGTAACATTATTTATCTCTATTAATCTAAATCTGTTTCAATATTTGAAAGTCATAGCTATCACATTTTTGATATTTTTGTAAATATCTTTCTTGACAGTTTTGTATGAATTGTATGGTTTGTTTTTGTATGTAGCATTTTGATCAAAATCAAACCATTTTTTGTACAAATGATCATTACACTTATTTTGGATTTAATGATCTTTATTATATTTTAATATAAAATAAATATAAAAGGATTTTTTTTTTTTTAAACAAGGTTTGTAGGAGGTAAGGGACATTAATTTTGTATATAAAAAAATACATGACATTTATTTTTACTTTAAAATAAATGGAAAATAAATACAAACGTTATTTTTAAAAAATATGGTTTGTAGTATTTAATTTGTTTTTATACAACAGGTAGTTCCGACCTTACAATCTGATTGGTTAAGAAGCGTTCTAAACGTGCTGATATTCGTGATAACAGCACGGTCTTTTCACACCACAATGGTATTACTCTGCTGACGCGTTGCCATTAATGACAAGCTTCATGCACACAAACGTGCACGCAGGCAACACAGCCTTTTTTTCCCACTCGCGTTTTAAATCCGTTATCTGATATACAATCTAGCGCATTGTGTAGGGAACATAACCAATTGTCTAATTCACTATCTAGTGCACTATGTAGGGAACATATATCCATGATCTGATACACAATCTAGTGCACTATTTAGGGAACATTAATGTGTTTGTAACGCGAACAGTTAGTTAAGCCAGTTAGCAGCTCCTAGTAGTTCTGTTTTCATCCATAGCCTTTGGTGTGTGCGAGAGGTTTTTTTATTTCTTTTTTTCCCTTCGGAGGTTCTTGCTTTCTTCTTCTTCTTGTTCTTACCTCCCTGAAATGAGTATTTGCAACTTGGGATGTCTGCTTTGTAGTGTTAAACTTTATATTTGTTGTGGAACTACTTTTTGGCTGAAGGTATTGTCAATATTAAAGCATATTTAATATGAAATTCAGGGCTTCTTTGATTTATTTTCTTTCTTTATTTTGTAAAAACTGTTGTATAAAAGCAATAGAATGCTCGAGGTCGTGTGTTATCGCGAATAACATCACGGCTGTGATGATCTACGGCACTCGCCTTCGGTTCGTGCCTGCGACCAAATCACAGCCGTGATGTTATTCGCGATAACACACTCCCTCTCGTGTTCTATTGCTTAAGTATAAAATAGTTTGACATTGATCCATTAAAGCATTACAAGACTTGAATGGAATTATTTCTCTGTAATAAGTAAATGTTTCCTACGTTTTTCTGTTAGTTTGATGACGGTCCCTAATGCGTTAGCTGAAGTGGGGGTTTCATTTTAACCTATCTTTAAATAAGTACATGTCATCTTAAAATTACCATAAAATAGTTTTTGTAGTATGTTGCCTATTTTTATCTGTGTAAGAAAAATAAATATAGATAAATAAAGTAGGTGTTAGGTGTTTTTTCAACCATTTATATAGATCGGAATGGCGAATGTTAAACGAATGTTGAATATTAAACTAACTTTACCGCAGTGAAATACTGTCCTGTTTGTACTCATCACTACTTTTGCAACATTTTAGAAGAAATCATGTTTATTATGGTGACCGCGACAAAAATGGCAGTTTAGCGAGGGAGCTCCGCAAAACCGTGAACGATTTAACAAAAAACTCCGGACAAATGCCACTAACCATTTAAGTGCGAGTATGTCAAACCCTTCTGTAACCAAGCAGTGTGATATTTTTACACGAGCGCGCAAAAACACGTCAAAAACAACTTCGACGAGCCCATCAGCTAACAAGAAGGCTAACGTTAGCGACGACAGCATGGCTAATATAGCCGAAGTTCTAAACGAGCTGAAATCACTCCGTGCAGACTTTGGGACAAAGTTGGACAATATGACCAGCCGCTTAACTGACATGGCAACCTCGATGGCTGCACTGGAGAGCAAGGTAACGGAGGTGAAGGGAGATGTTACCGCTAACACAACGCGCATTAATGAAGTAGAATGCCGTGTAAGTGATGCCGAAGACATGCTGGAAAATGTAAACTCTACGCTAAACTCGGCAGTTAAACGAATCGCTTTCCTTTAATCAAAAACGGATGATTTGGAGAACCGAGGTAGGAGAAAGAATCTCCGTGTGATTGGTGTACGAGAGGGAGCTGAAGGTAAACAGTCACTTTTTGACTTTATCAGTAATATGCTCACTGATGGTCTGTAACGCGTTACTCTAATCTGACCACATTTTTCAGTAACGAGTAATCTAACGCGTTACTATTTCCAATCCAGTAATCAGATTAAAGTTACGTATCCAAGTTACTGTGCGTTACTATTTTAGTGAAAAGATATTTTTGCTTTCTTCTTGGCAGGGGCGGAGCCAGGGGGTGGCCAGTGGTTGCCATGGCCACCATAAAGTAATCTTCGGCCACCCCTCTTGGCCCCCCCACCACCGCTTTGCCGGAAATTTTTTTGCGGAAGCATTTAAACACGCAGGAGCAGCGCACCTCAGATGAGTAGTTCTTCACCAAAACAGTGCAGTAATACACTCAACATAAACGTCAACCACCAACACAATTACAGAAGTACAGTAGTACTATTTAGTAGTATTCGTGGCGCGCTACGAGTAAAAGCGCCAGCTGGCTCTGCGCATTCCAGTGTTGCCAGATTGGGCGATTTGAGACCGTTTGAGTTCGCCGAAGTTTTAATGCTATTACAAAGCTGTTTGTTGACATCAGGGCTTTCCGCGGATTTCAACACAACCCCTACAAACTCAGGGTCCTGCACAATGGCAAGATGCATCTCTTTTCAACACCACCTGAAGCTGAGGAGTTCTACAGAAGCATCACACAGCCCAAGTGATTTACACAGAAGGTGACTGTTTTCTAAGTAGTTGAGCTTTGTAAAACTACTAAGATACATGGTTAGCTAAAATAATATTGTGTTCTGAAAAGGAGTTTATTTTATAAAACAGTGTGCACGGTTGAGGAGAACATGGGTCGGGTTTGTTTGACTAGTTGCTCCCCAAGTGTTGTGGATCAACGTTCCCCAGTTTTTCAACCCGAGGGAGGGAGGGGATAACCCTAATTTGAAAGGGTGTTGTGTACGTTCTGAGGAGAGGAGGTGTTTTTATGTTTGTTTTGTATGTGTTTCTGTGTTGGTGTTCATGGGTAGTTGTTGGTGTATGTACTTGCATCACTTCCACCCTTTTGTGTATTTATGTTGTTATTCATTTACTTATTCTTTATTATTATTTAACATTGTAATCGGACAATAATTTATGGAGATATCAAAACAAAGCAAATTTGAAATTGAAATTACCAGCTGGAATGTGCGAGGAATAAGAAAACTAGCCAAACTCAAACAAGTAATGTCTAGGATAAAATATCTCAAATCTAGAATAGTTTTCTTGCAAGAAACTCACTTAATGGGCTCAGACATACATTTTTTGAATAAAAGGTGGCCAGGCCAGGTATTCTATGCCTCACATAAAACTCACGCGAGGGGTGTCGCTATACTCATACACAGATCAATACCATTCCAGGCCACAAAAACCATACAAGATCCATTTGGGAGATATGTTATTGTGCAAGGTGATATTTTGACACATAAAATTAATTTTATAAATGTCTATGGCCCCAATGAAGATAGCCCATCTTTTTTTTTTAAATTTATTTCTCACTTTGTCTGCCTTGGAAGGGTTATATATTATAGGGGGAGATTTCAACTGCACCTTAAATCCGATATTAGACAGGTCCACTCAAATTGATACAACCCACATACAAACTAGGAAAACGCTGACTAATTATATAAAGGATCTAAAATTAACGGATATTTGGAGGGCACATAATCCTAATGACAGAGTATACTCCTGTAACTCCAGTACATATAAAACCCATTCGCGTATAGATTATTTCCTAATCTCAATGGAACTACAGCCCAATGTTAAAAAATGTTGGTATAATAGTATAGTAATCAGCGATCATGCAGCCGTATCAATAGGAATTCAATTAGGTAGGCTGGAACATTGTTTGAGATGGAGGTTGCAAACGTATTTGTTACAGGATCCAGCCTTTGTCAAATTCATAGAAAGCTGCATTAATAAATATTTTGAACTAAACAGAGATGAAACTACAGCTAGTGTGAGATGGGAAGCATTTAAAGCTTATATAAGAGGAGAAATTATTAGTTACCAAAATTCCAAAACAAAGCAAAATAATCAAGAGCTGCGAATATTGGAAAGCCAAATTAAAAAAACTTGAAAATGAAATATATGAGGACAATGATACTGGAAAACTACAGAATCTTTCTGTCTTGAGGGCAAAATATGATAAATTGACATCTGATAAGGTAGCCAAGAGTCTAATGTGGACTAAACAAACCTACTATGACCAAGGGGAAAAATCAGGTAAACTACTGGCCTGGAGAGTTAAAAAAAATGCAGGCAGAGAGAATAATTGCAAGTATAAAATTAACGTCTGGCAACTCAACTACAGATCCACATGAGATCAATAATAATTTTAGAGATTTTTATGAACTACTATACAAGTCAGAATACATAGAGAATGGGGAGGATCAGAATAAATTTCTTAACCAGTTACAATTTCAGAGGATATCAGATGATGAGAAAACAACACTAGATAGCCCACTAACAATAGAGGAACTCTTTGATGCAATAGGTGATATGAGTAGCGGTAAAGCACCAGGACCAGATGGTTTGCCAATAGAGTTCTACAAGACATTTGGTAAACAGCTTGTTAAACCACTTCTGGATATGTATGAAGAATCATTTGATAAAGGAACGCTTCCAGATTCACTCAGATTAGCTTTAATAACCCTAATATTAAAACCAAATAAGCCCCCAAATGAATGGACCGATTAGTTTAATGGGATGTGATACAAAAATATTATGTAAAGCTCTTTCGGGAAGATTGGATAAGTATCTTCCTCAATTAATTAATGGCGATCAACAAGGCTTTATTTTCTGGATATAAAATTAACAATTCCAAATCAGCATTAATGTTCCTCAACAAAGAAGAAAGGCATAATCCCATAGTAAATACCCCATTCGCAACAACTACAGAAGGTTTCAGATATTTGGGTGTGAAGATCACTCCGGAAATAAATGAAATAATCCCATACAATTATGATCCCGTTACAGAGAGTTACTGACACACTAAATCGCTGGTCTACTTTGCCTATATCTATGATCGGACGAATAAATCTAATAAAAATGAATATTTTACCCAAATTTTTATTCTATTTTCAAACACTTCCACTGCCGTTACCAAATTCTTTTTACGATACACTCAATAAATCATTAAGTCAATTCATTTGGAGTAATAGGAAGGCAAGGCTCCGTCTTAAACTATTATACTTACCTTATGAGAGGGGAGGCCTCCAACTTCCCAACTTTAAATGGTATTATATGGCTACCCAGCTAACCGCGGCATCGTGCTATTTCAGTGGGGTGACACCCCCTGCCTGGGTAGATATTGAACAACAGTCCATTCCAGATCTGCCATTACGTTCATATTTATACTCATCTAATATCAAGACGCTGAAAAGACGTACAAAAAATCCCTTTCTTAAAAACACAGTTTCAGTTTGGCATGCAGCACACGAACATATGGGAGATTGGCCTAAATTATCTCAGTTCACTCCTATTTGGGGTAATGAACAGTTTACACCAGGCAGAAAAGATGGGGGATTTAAGTTATGGAATATGAGAGGCATTCAAAAAATAATGGATCTTTATGAGGAGGGAACTCTATTATCCTTTAATCAGCTATGCCAAAGATACAAAATTCCTAAGAAACACTTTTTTAAGTATCTGCAGCTAAAAAGTTACATGTCCTCAAGATATAAACAGATAGTGTGTTTACCACCTTTATCTAAACTTGAAGTTACACTTCAGAATCTAGAGGGGAAGGGACATATAACTAAATATTACAACATATTGGTTGCTTATAGCACAGAATCAGTAATGGATAAATTGAATGCATGGGAAACGGATATTAAAGAGAACATTGATGAAACAGATTGGGAAGATGCATGTCTTAAAGCACAAAAGCAAACAATAAATACAAGGTTTCGATTGCTTCAATACAAGTGGCTAATGAGAATGTATATAACACCTGTTAAACTCCACCATATGTCTGCTAATATTCCAGATATTTGTACTAAGTGTATGAATGAAAAGGGTACTCTTTTTCACTGCTTATGGAAATGTATAGGGATTCAGAGTTTTTGGAGAGATGTCGTGGGCTGTTTGTCAGAGATGTTTAGTGCCAGAGTCCCTTTGAATGCCAAACTATGTTTGCTTGGGATATATCCAAAGAACTTTTTACAAACACCAAAACAATATCCAGTTCTGGACTTTGGACTTCTTCAGGCCAGGAGAGCTATTGCGCTGTGCTGGAAGGGCATGGAAGGTCCTGCATTGAAAATGTGGATAAGGGAACTCTCAAACTCTATTGGTCTAGAGAGACTGACATACAGTGTATCACAAAAGTGAGTACACACCTCACATTTCTGCAAATATTTTATTATATCTTTTCATGGGACAACACTATAGAACTAAAACTTGGATATAACTTAGAGTAGTCAGTGTACAGCTTGTATAGCAGTGTAGTTTTACTGTCTTCTAAAAATAACTCAACACACAGCCATTAATGTCTAAATGGCTGGCAACATAAGTGAGTACACCCCACAGTGAACATGTCCAAATTGTGCCCAAAGTGTCAATATTTTGTGTGACCACCATTATTATCCAGCACTGCCTTAACCCTCCTGGGCATGGAATTCACCAGAGCTGCACAGGTTGCTACTGGGATCCTCTTCCACTCCTCCATGATGACATCACGGAGCTGGTGGATGTTAGACACCTTGAACTCCTCCACCTTCCACTTGAGGATGCGCCACAGGTGCTCAATTGGGTTTAGTCCATCACCTTTACCTTCAGCTTCCTCAGCAAGGCAGTTGTCATCTTGGAGGTTGTGTTTGGGGTCGTTATCCTGTTGGAAAACTGCCATGAGGCCCAGTTTTCGAAGGGAGGGGATCATGCTCTGTTTCAGAATGTCACAGTACATGTTGGAATTCATGTTTCCCTCAGTGAACTGCAGCTCCCCAGTGCCAGCAACACTCATGCAGCCCAAGACCATGATGCTACCACCACCATGCTTGACTGTAGGCAAGATACAGTTGTCTTGGTACTTCTCACCAGGGCGCCGCCACACATGCTGGACACCATCTGAGCCAAACAAGTTTATCTTGGTCTCGTCAGACCACAGGGCATTCCAGTAATCCATGTTCTTGGACTGCTTGTCTTCAGCAAACTGTTTGCGGGCTTTCTTGTGCGTCAGCTTCCTTCTGGGATGACGACCATGCAGACCGAGTTGATGCAGTGTGCGGCGTATGGTCTAAGCACTGACAGGCTGACCTCCCACGTCTTCAACCTCTGCAGCAATGCTGGCAGCACTCATGTGTCTATTTTTTAAAGCCAACCTCTGGATATGACGCCGAACACGTGGACTCAACTTCTTTGGTCGACCCTGGCGAAGCCTGTTCCGAGTGGAACCTGTCCTGGAAAACCGCTGTATGACCTTGGCCACCATGCTGTAGCTCAGTTTCAGGGTGTTAGCAATCTTCTTATAGCCCAGGCCATCTTTGTGGAGAGCAACAATTCTATTTCTCACATCCTCAGAGAGTTCTTTGCCATGAGGTGCCATGTTGAATATCCAGTGGCCAGTATGAGAGAATTGTACCCAAAACACCAAATGTAACAGCCCTGCTCCCCATTTACACCTGGGACCTTGACACATGACACCAGGGAGGGACAACGACACATTTGGGCACAATTTGGACATGTTCACTGTGGAGTGTACTCACTTATGTTGCCAGCTATTTAGACATTAATGGCTGTGTGTTGAGTTATTTTCAGAAGACAGTAAATCTACACTGCTATACAAGCTGTACACTGACTACTCTAAGTTATATCCAAATTTCATGTCTATAGTGTTGTCCCATTAAAAGATATAATGAAATATTTGCAGAAATGTGAGGGGTGTACTCACTTTTGTGATACACTGTACATTGTATGGGGCAAACAAAGGGAATTTACCAATCTCTGGGAACCGTACATGATTATAATGACAGATAAAAATGCTAATCTCACTGAATAAAAATCTGTAAGCTGTGAACATTGTGAAAGGTTTAGCATTGTATGTGTGTATTATTTATTATGTATATTATTTATTTAATTTATTATTATGTATTCATTTATTTTTATCTATTATTATTTTTTATTCTTGTTTTGTCTTTTAATTGTATTTATGTATGATTTATATTGGAAGGGTGGTGGTGTATGTGTATATGTGCATTGGGATAATGTACAGTTGTACTGTTGTGTCTGTTCCAAAAAAAGAAAAATGACAACAAAGATATTTTGAAAAAAAAAAAAAAAATCATGTTTATTATCAGTTATGTACGATTTAAAAAAGCTGATGTACATGGAAGTTTTAGTGACACGTACTGTACACGTACTCTCCATATTGAAGTTCTCTTTCGCTTTTCTTGTGTGTGTTTTTCATTATTATTATTTCGGGGTAAAAACCGCATCTCGCTCCGCATCGTAGCTGCGCATGCGTAGCTCGCACGACATAAAACTCAGACCAGATCAGAGCTCATATAAACATCAAACATTATTGTTTTTGAATGTTATATTCAGTATTTTGTCATTTTCAAATCTACATCAATGCAAGTGTTATTGATTCAAAAAGAGCAGCAACACAAATATAATATTTAGACGGAGCTCTATAGTCACTAGTGCTATTTTAGAACATGCCCCGCGGGCGACTCACATGGTCCCTGCGGGCGACCAGGTGCCCACGGGCACCGTGTTGGTGACCCCTGATTTAAACAATGCCTCTAAAATCATTCTTTTTTAAATTTAATATGCCAGTATGAACAAATCAATCTGTAATCTGGTACCTTGTTTGCTAATTAAATCGCACTGCTAACAAAAACTTTTGAGTGAAATTTCTGCTAATATTTTACTAGATTATTTAGCTGTTTGTTTAATATAAGAATAAACATAGAGGGTTGGTTTCCTAGACAGGGATTAAGGCTAGTCCAGGACTACATTTTGCTTTAAATGGAGAATCTCCATTCAAAATGCTGTGTAGTCTAGGACTAGGCTTAATCCCTGTCTGTGAAACCAACCCAGAAAGTTTTATAAGTAATTTAAACAAAGATGTAGCAAATGCATTTAGGTTAAAGTTAATTGAATGTGTTTAAGTAAAAATGAAATTAGTTCTCCTTTAATATCCAATCATGATTCCCTCATCTGTTACCAATTCACCTGCTCATTTGGAATGTTTCAGAACATTAAAACTTGTATTGTCTATTAACTTTTCACTCTTATTTTGCCCCGTCCCAACTATTTTGAGTGTGTTACAGGCATAAAGTTAAGTTTGTTTCTCTTGTTCTAAAAGGGCCCACAATGACGCCCAGGTGGCACAGCGGGATATTTCGCTAGCACACCAGCGCCAAGATTCTAAACTCCTTGGTTTGAAACTCGCCGTTGCCACTGGTCGGCTGGGTGCCATCTAGCAGGCATAATTAGCAGTGCCTGCAGCAGACACGGTTCTTCTAGGGCGGGATGACCGGATTATGTGGGTGGAGTCTTTAAAACGCTGTGTAAGGACCCTGGTTGGGCCAGTGATAGCTCAGTGGTTAAGGTACTGGACTAGTAAACAGAAGGTTGCCGGTTCAAGCCCCACCACCACCAAGTTGTCACTGTTGGGTCCCTGAGCAAGGCCCTTAACCCTCAATTGCTCATCGTGTTCCACTCATTGTGTAAGTCGCTTTGGATAAAAGCATCTGCTAAATGCTGAAAATGTAAATAGTTGGCAGGTAGAGAGGCGCCTGTGCAGTGTGCATAGGTGAAAAAGGGTTCTGCTAAGGGCTGCGCGCGGGTCGGAGGAGGCATGAGCAGCAACATACCTACCTCGACTGCAAGCAGGTATAGGTGTTAAAAAACAATGTCATTATTACTACTGCTGTTATACAAGGTACAGCTCTATATTCTTATGTGCTACATATCTTTTTAAAATAAGAGTATTTCATTTCTATTGGTGTAAGGATGACATACCTTTCTTTTATTGTGGTATGTGATGTAGACTATGGCCACCAGGAAAGCAATGATGACCAAGTGAAAGAAGAAATGAGAATCTTCATTCTGGGTGGCAAAGATGGTGGTGTCTTTCATGTGGACTTCAAACTTTCCAGACCTCTCAGGCAGGTCTTTTGTAACATCTCTCATAAATTCATCATCCGGCAGGTCTTGGCTGGAAATCTTGCTTTCCTTGGGCTGGACATTTTCTACTATACCCAGTAGGTCATCTTCAATATCATCATCATCCTCATAGTTTGTGTTTACATCATTTTCGTTTATTTCAAAAGAGGTTGCAGACTCATAATAATCAGGATGTGGCTCCTCTTTAGCAGAGTCTGTGACGACTGAAGATGATTTGGCTTCAAGAGTGGCATCAGGAATTGGCACACTTTGCTTCTTTGTATCCAGCTTTTCCTCAGTATGACTGCCGTGTTCTGGAGTTGCATCAGCAGTACTATCTGATTTAGGTGACACTGGCGTTAAGGTGGTTGCTGCAGTGGTGTCATTAAATTGAGCCCCTGTGAACTTTGTGTCATTAGATTTGGTTTCAGAAGAGTTCTTTTGAGGGGATGACAGATGGGTTGAGAAGCTGGCAGATGTAAGAGTGGAGACAGTCGTTTCATCTATAACAGGATACAGGTTTAGCATTAAAACGCTGCATAGCACACTGACATACTCCCACAGTAACTCTGAGACAATTTTCTCCTTACACAAGTCTTTGTTTAGGGAGTTTGCACAATCAATCAGAATGTCAGACATATCTAAAGGCTAATGTATGCTTCCTGTTAAACCTGCTTCTAATGAAGCACTGGAACAAACATTAATGTACCTTACACCTCAGCACTCACTGGCCACTAAGAACTTTTGAGGTGATGTAGGAAAAGAATGAAGTACGTTTTACAATCATTGTAGCTAAAGATAGTAAAATGTAAAAATTTGTTTTTATGACAGACAGCATGCCATGGGTGGATACACGAGATCTAAATGTCTCTCTGTCCCTGTATTTATGTATATGCTTGTCCTGGCCTGTTGTCCATCATTCATTCATTCATTCATTGTTTGTTTGTTTTATTACTAAGCGGATCAGGGACGTGGTGGGTCTGATCATTGAGCAAAAGGCAGAAATCACCTCGAACAGGTCGCCATTCCATTACAGTACAAACAGACACAGAGACACCTTTCAGTAGCTCCAACTGGCCTGACTGCGTGTCTTACTGCATGACTTCATAGCCTAAAATTGGGTATTATTGTTTGTAAATTTTAAGTACTTATTATGCAACTGAAAGAATAAAGGCTGTAGCTGCTGCTAAATGAGCAATAGTGTGAAACAGAAATGTGTATTTATAGTGTTTATATGCACTGTCCACATCAGGCTGCCTAAAATTAAATTGAAAAACGACTGCTTTGGAATTTACCCTACTACTACTACTAATGGCACATTGTTCTTCAGTCTGACTAAACTACACACTGAATGACAAGTGACTTCTACCGTTAAATCCATTCAATATTCATAATTCACATTTCTGTCAAAGCTGAGAAGACTTTTAACATTACTTAACATCACCAGGAGTAAGCAGAGTGATACAGGCATGGACAGTGAAAGTGCTGTTATTAAACATATAAAAAATATATACCGTGATTGATGATTCCGCTATGGTCAATAGATTTGCTCAACAAATGTGCAATATTAAATAACTTCACCGCAGTCATTTCAAGTAAAGTAACTAACCTTTGCTACACTAGCTATAGCACTCTATGTAGATAGATAAATATCCAAAAAAGATCATAATAAAACCACTATAACTGAGTAATAATCCGAAAACCACACAAAATAACAAAAGACTACAACTTACTGACAGATGTTACAGGTTGTAAAATAAATAAAACAGCCAATAAAACAGCATATAAACATTTCTCTTCCGTCTTCATCACAGCAGCCATTTTAAATAGAGGATTTGTGTAGAGTGCAAGTGGGCGTGATCAAAAGTTAAATGGCTCCTCCTTCTCTTTTTCCTCCTCTTCTTTTCGGTATATTAGCAGGTTAAGATTCAACTGTAAAGTTGCATACCGCCACCTACTGTACTGGAGTGACGTTTCTGTAGTTGATTACTGCCTATACTTGCATACTTTATGACTTTCAGACTTTATGCTTAACATAGCTGTTTAACTGAATTAACTGCATTTAGGAGACTGTAACTAATGTTACATCTTTTATCCATATACTGACACATACCATAACTGAGAGTTGCATTCTGCAGTCTGACTTGCTCTATTACTATACCCTGCTTTTACTAAAGATATCAAAAACAAAATTACAAGATCACGGTTTATAACATGACTAATGCAGGCCAAGAAATAGTATTGGGTATTAAGTGTTAATGTATATACACACAGCCAGTTTATCAACATGTCTGATAAACCTTTTTAACCTGAGGTTAATGTTTGTTTGTTTATTAGGATTTTAACGTCATGTTTTACACTTTTAGTTACACTCATGACAGGAACGGTAGTTACTCATTACACAAGATTCATCAGTTCACAAGGTTATATCAAACACAGTCTTGGACAATTTAGTGTCTCCAATTCTCCTCACTTGCACATCTTTGGACTGCGGGAGGAAACCGGAGCACCCGGAGGAAACCCACGTGGAGAACATGCAAACTCCTCACAGAAAGGACCCGGACCGCCCCACCTGGGGATTGAACCCAGGACCTTCTTGCTGTGAGGCGACAGTGCTTCCCACTTAGCCACCGTGCCACCCACCTGAGGTTAATTACTTTTGAATTTTGTAAGGTTGCTTTGAGACAATGTCTATTGTAAAAAGCGCTATATAAATAAAGTTGACTTGACTTGACTTTTGATATGAGATTGATTATGTTTAAAAAAACAAAAAAAACAAATAAAAAACAAATGTAGAGTTCTCCTTGCTAAAGATGGAAAGAATTATCCAGATTGTAATCGTCAAAATGTGCAAAACCAGCATCTGTTGTAATATATCTTTGGATACTTGGATATGTGTTAATGTAGCATTGACAGTGAGAAATACATTGGGTTTTGAGTGAGACAAATGCAGCCCTGTCAGAAAAGGCTTTTTCTGGATTCATGATTATTTCAGCAAGACAACACCATTCTGCACATGCCACAACAATGTGGTTTCATAGACACAGAGTGCATGTGCTGGACTGGCCTGACTTTAGTATAGATCTGTCTTCTACTGAAAATGTATAGAAAAGAATAAACAGATGAATCAGACAACATAGACCACAGAATGTTGAATAGTTATAGTCTTACATCAAGCAAGAAGGGGCAAAGGTTTTATTTTACAAAACTGCAACAATTAGCACTCTTATTTTCCAAATAATTAAAAAGTGTAAGTGATAGAAAATATGTGGTAACCCATATTTTTTGTGTTGCAGGCATCAAATTATTTTTTTTTTAAAGTTTGTTTAAAATTGTTGCAAATTTATTAAAAATAAAACACAAAGATATAGCTCAGGGGCATCTATTTTCACTGATCATCATTTAGATGTTTCTACAACTTAATAGGAGTCCACCTGTGGTACATTTAGTTGATCGGACATGATTTGGAAAGGCACACACCTGTTTATATAAGGTCCCTTAGTAGACAGTGCATGTCAGAGCACAAACTAAGCCATGAAGTCCAAGGAATTGTCTGTAGACCTCCGAGACAGGATTGTATCGAGGCACAGATCCAAATCTGAAGCCTTAAATTTCTGAAGCATTAAAGCAGTGGCCTCGGGGTAGAAGGGTCTTAGTCAGGGAGGTGAGCAAGAACCCAAGGGTCACTCTGACAGAGCTCCAGTGTATCCTTGTGAAGATGGGACAACCGATCAGAAGATCAACCATCCAGGCAGCACTCCACAAATCATGCCTTTATGGTAGAGTGGCCAGACGGAAGCCACTCCTTAGTAAAAGGCACATGACAGCCTGCTTGGACTTTGCCAAAAGACCCCTAGAGGACTCTCAACCCATGAGAAACAAGATTCTCTGGACTGATGAAACCAAAAGTAAACTTAACTAAACTTAACAAAGTAGTACTTATGTACATGTTATATTTTTGTGTTTTATTTTTAATACATTTGCAAAAATTTCAAACTAACTTTTTTCACTTTTTCACTTTCATCATGGGGTATTGTGTGTAGAATTTTGAGGGAAAAAATTAATTTAATCCATTTTGGAATAAGGCTGTAACATAACAAAATGTGGAAAAAGTGAAGCGCTGTGAATACTTTCTGGATGCACAGTATGTAAACTGTCTGTATGCAGTTAATCTAAACAGTCATGGTGTTTATTGTTTGTTCTCCAGTAACATTAAATATACACACCATAAACAAGGTAGTTAATTTACATACGTTTTTTGTAAAGCAAACTCTGTAATATTACGACATTCTAAACTAAAGTTTTCTAGTCTTATACTTCAATAATGTGTGGTTCAAACTCGTCATCTTACTTACATTATATTGTTTTTAGCCTTGGTATGTGACCCCACTATCTTATCTGCCAGCTACAGCTAGCAAACGGGTGACAGCACGTGCTTGGTAATTCACTAGCAGGCTTACTAGCTTTCAAACTTATAAACTGCTTTTATCAGCCAGACAGAGACTGCGGATATTAATGTCAACTTAACTTAGTGACAAGACAAAAGTTTAATTAACACTGACATTTTAGCCATTCTGCTTTGCCCTTTTACATACTAAATAGCAGTTGTTACAAAAGGTTCCAAAGGTTACCTGCTGTTGATGGCAGCTCCAGGGCCTCTTCATGGACTTCACATAGGGAGAACATTAGACACTTCCAAGACATCCTTCTCACAGCCGAGCATTTAGTATGTGCGGGCCAGAATTATGCAAGGACGTTTTCTTTACAAGTGGTCCACATAACCTTCTAAAAGCAGATTGACTCGCTTGCAGTCAGCATTTTGGCACAGTTACCACACTTGCACCAGTTGGTGTTGCCCACCCACTTCCCACTTGGGGAACCAGTGGCTGCTCCTCAGCACAAACTTGAGTTCATACAGTTACTCTCCTCCTAACTGATTTAAATGCATAAGCTATTGGGTTTCTTTGAATTTCTTAAAAACACCATTAAGCTTTATCTTCTGCCATAGTGTGACTGAAGCAACAAGAAAATGAAACCAATCTGCCTCTTTACTGGTAAATCATGGACATTCTAGTTTATGCCACTATGGTGAATCTTGAGTGCTAAATCAGATATGTTCTCTCCCTGTATGTTACAGACACAGTTTTATTATTGGTCCATCTTCATTTTAACTCGTTTTTCACAAAATTTTGGGGAAGATAATGCTTTTATTTAAAACCTCTGGCAATAAAAATAAATTTATAATTTTTTTAAACAGCAAAATATGACTTTAATGTGATTACAATTTAAACAGCATTTTTCTGATATAAAAAGAAAGAAAAACATGACATATAATTCCCTATAATGTATGAGTCAAATAGCAAGATTCTAAATTAAGCAAATATTAAAATATTTTACTGTAAAGAAGCCAGGTAACTTTAAAGTTGTTCAAACTCTTTGTTGAGTGGAGCCAGACCGTATAAAAATAGTGAAGGCAAAAATGATTCATAGAAAGTGAAATAAAAAAATAAAAGCAACATGGTAGAGATCAGGTGCAGCAGCATTTGTTTATTTTGACACATGCTCTGCACAAGTTATACACATGTACAGTTAAAACTACAGTTATTTTCTATTTGTGCTAATCCTCATCTGGTATTTTATTAGTGTATAGTTTCTGTTTTGAATCTGTACTGTATTTTGATTCTGTGCTATTTCAGATTCCAGATTCAGATTACTTGACTTTTTGCAAACTAAATACTGTAGACACAATTGCCATTTAACCATTTTATCTACACTTAATCACCCATAACAACACAGTCTTGGAATGTCCTTAAATTGCTCAGCCAAAGCCAATACTTAGCCCAGACAGTTTTTAACGTTTCCTACTGTCGCATTTTAACATTGTATTGTATGTGCAAGGTAGCCAAATAAGTTGTCAGTGAAAAAATGGCTCATTTTAAATGAAAGTCAGAAAATGTGCTAGTTGTCACCAAAATACTGCCCCTGTGGAGTGCATCTGCACCTAAAAGGTAACACGGACAAGTTGGTATAAATGTGGACCCCCCTCTCACTTTCATTATTATTATTATGATTATTATATTAATTTATAAGAATTTAGTTAGCGAGCTTAATTCGGTTGTTTGAAGGACCAATGAAAAAGCATGACCCGTTATGTGACCAATGAGAGCGTAGTTTCCTCCGGTTCACAGTGTTGAGGAAGAAGGCTGCATTGTGGTTCAGGGTGGGACTATCACAATTGACGTCTTCCTTAGTAGAATTATGCGGTTTTGTTTGAGGATTAAGAATTCAAGCGTTTCAGCCACATGAACAAAATTACTTATTTGAATTAGGGTGGGAATTCCCTACAAAGTGCATAAGGTTTACGAAATTCTGGAGGGGCGTTTAAATAAAAAACTGTGATTACATTGCCTGAAAATAGCAAATACAGAACAAATATGGACGAAAAGGCCTTTACGAAGGAACTTGATCAATGGATTGAACAACTTAATGAATGCAGACAGCTGTCGGAAAGTCAAGTCAAAACATTGTGTGAGAAGGTATGTTCAACGAAATTCCTGTTTTAATCTTTATACTACAGAAACTGGTAAAGAAGACGCTCTAAATAACGTAACTAACAGGCTAGCGCTCAAAGGCTTCATGTGGAAATGGCGCCGAAGACATTTCATCCAAGATTTCAAGACTTACCGTGACAGTGTAATCCCACAATGTAGATTTAAAAAACATCCACATTTCTGTACAGGGCAAAGTATTTTACTTTACCTATTCATAGCTGTTATCGGCTAACAGACTAACGTCGGTATAGTTGAGATGCGTATCTTTAGACTTAAGTCTTCTAACGGAAGTATTTGGTTTGGAGTTGTTTTTACTTAGTTTAACGTGTATGAACACTAGTATAAGCTCGTTATGTTTTTAAGGACGTAGTCCAGAATATATCATTATTAAACTATGTAGGTAATACTCCTCTATGGTCTCACCACCAGAATTTAAAATGGCGCCGACTTTTTTCGCACACATTAAATTGTTTCTTTTACTGTTGACCCAAATTGCACCTTAAGATTTAAGAATCTGTATCCTACTACAGACCTCTAGACGAGCTGAAGTTAGTTCCCACTCGACTATGCAAGCCAAGTATTAGTAAAGTGTTCATATTCCTCACTAGGCTGTTCACTATGTCCATACAGAAAAGCTGCTGTTCTTTCTTAATTGAATCACTACAGAGGAGTTATATACGTTTAAGTGTCAGTGAAAATAAGTCAAGTCAAGTCAAGTCAACTTTATTTATATAGCGCTTTTTACAATATACATTGTCTCAAAGCAACTTTACAAAATCCAGGACCAACAGATACAAAAACCCCTGTTGAGCAAGCCGAGGGCGACTGTGGCAAGGAAAAACTCCCTGAAAATTACAGGAAGAAACCTTGAGAGGAACCAGACTCAACAGGGCCCATCCTTCTTGGGTGGTCTGGAGGATACTTTAAATAAATACACGATTTACACAAATCATACAAACACAGAATTGAATGATCTAAAAGTCATACAGTGGTAATAAATAGATAAATAAACAATTAAATAATAATAGAGTTGTTATCCGCTCTAGTCTTCAATAAAGTCTGTAGTGATTTCTTGTCGTTGCAATTACTCCAGACCCGTCACATCTGACAGGAGCAGCATCGTTGTCCCGGCAGTCTCGACTTTAATCCTTAACCTCGGCGGGTAAACAGGTTTCCATCAGAATGCCCTCGGGGTAAAACAACAGAGAATGTAGTTAATAATGTACAATGCTAGTTGACAAACAGTTTTACAGAGAGTTTTAGACTCCGGCAGCCCTAATTATTACAGCATAACTAAAAGGGAGAGCGAGCAGGTAACAAGGTCATGAAGGCTTTCACAGGACATCAGCGCCCACCTCTCCTACCCAAACCAGAGTGATTGGACAAGAGAGGCAGAACGACAGCGACCCAACATCCCTGATCACCACAAGTTTCTATGACCAAGAACCCCCAAGCTCTGCGCCTTTGTCTATACTAATCAAAAGCCTGAGAAAATAAATATGTTTTCAGTTTAGACTTAAACATTGAGACTGTGTCCGAATACCGAACAGAGGCAGGAAGATTATTCCAGAGTTGTGGAGCTTTGTAAGAAAATGCTCTTCCACCAGCTTTGGTCTTTTTAATTTTAGGAACTATAAGTAACCCTGCATCTTGTGAACGAAGTGGATGTGCTGGGTTGTAGTAATTAATAAGCTCACTCAGATACTGTGGAGCCAGACCATGTAGCGCTTTATAGGTTAGTAAAAGTATTTTGTAATCAATGCGAAATTTAACTGGCAGCCAGTGTAGAGATGATAGAACAGGAGTGATATGATCAAATTTTTTAGTTCTAGTTAGCACTCGAGCTGCTGCATTTTGAACTAACTGGAGTTTGTTTAAGGATCTACCAGAGCATCCAGTTAGAAGAGCATTACAATAATCTAACCGAGAAGTTATAAACGCATGGATCAGTTTTTCGGCGTCATTAACAGATAGTATATTTCTTATTTTAGAGATATTACGCAAATGATAGAAAGCAACTCTAGTAATATTATTAATGTGTGTATCAAAGGAGAGATCTGAATCTATTGTGACACCTAAGTTTTTTACATCTGGGCTGGGAGTAACAGAGAACGTGTTTAAGTTTAGCACCAGGTTAGACAACTTGTCTCTTGCAGCTTTAGAGCCAACAAGTAAAACCTCAGTTTTATCTGAATTAAGTAAAAGAAAATTACACGACATCCAGTTTTTTATGTCGTTTACACAATCTTCTATCTTACTGATTGTGTCAGTATCATTTGGTTTGGCTGATATATACAGCTGTGTGTCATCTGCATAGCAGTGAAAGTTTATGCCATGTTTATGAATAATTTCACCTAGTGGAAGCATATAGAGTGTAAATAATAGCGGTCCAAGTACCGACCCCTGTGGAACACCACACTTTACTTTTGTAGTTTCTGAGCATTTATTATTTACATAAACGAATTGAGAGCGGTCAGTCAAATATGATTGAAACCAAGAGAGTGCGAGTCCTTTAACACCTACTGTATTTTCTAGCCTCTCCAGTAAAATGTTATGATCGACCGTATCAAACGCTGCACTAAGATCTAATAGAACAAGAAAAGAGACACATCCATTATCAGAAGACATTAACAACTCGTTAACTACTCTAATTAATGCGGTTTCGGTACTATGGTTGGGTCTAAATCCTGATTGAAATTTTTCATGAATACAATTTTCATTCAAATAAGAACATAGCTGTTTGGAAACGACTTTTTCTAATATCTTTGAGACAAAAGGAAGGTTTGAAATTGGCCTATAATTAGATAAAACATGTGGATCAAGATTAGGTTTTTTAATCAGGGGTTTAATAACAGCACTTTTAAACAATTTAGGTACATACCCAAGGCTAAGGGATGCATTGATTAATGTAAGCAGGGGCTCTACAATAGCTGGGAGTAAATCTTTAAGTAAACGAGTTGGAACAGGATCGAGTATACACGATGATGACTTCGATGATTTAATCAACACAGTTAGTTCATTTTGGGAGATTGGATTAAAGGAATTTAGTTGGATTAACTCGTTACTATTATCACCAATGCTGCTCGGAGTGAGTCCATACTTAACATTGGCAAGTGACACACTCTGACTCTGAAGTCGTATTTTTTCTATCTTGTCATTAAAGAATTTTAAAAAATCATCACTGGTACAGTCGGGCGGTATATTAGATTCAGTTTCATTGACGTTTTTAGTTAATTTGGACACTGTCTCAAAAAGGAATCTAGGATTGTTTTTATTTTTCTCTATTAGGGATGAATAATATAAAGATTTAGCTTTTATAAGTGCATGTTTATACTCAGTTAGAGCATCTTTCCAAGCAATCTTATACACCTCCAGTGTAGTGTGACGCCACTTACGTTCTAATTTCCGTGCTGCTTGTTTAAGTGCGCATGTGTGGTCATTGTACCAAGGAGCAAGTTTTTTCTCCCTAATCAGTTTAGTTTTGAGTGGGGCTACGTTATCTAAGGTTGTGCGCAGTACGGTCTCTAGGTTTTGAGTTGCCTGATCTAGTTCTTTAGGTTCTGATGCTGATATATTTGGTAATTCTGGTAGGCAGTTTATGAACGCTGCTGCAGTTGCAGATGTAATAGTGCGCTTACATTTAAAACGATTTGGTTGCTGTATATTATTGGACAGGGACACTTCATATATTAGTAGGGAGTGATCAGAGATTAAGTCATTCTGTGGTATAATTTCCAGGTTGTCTATGTTTATACCATAAGTAAGTATTAAATCTAAGGTATGTTTACAGCGGTGAGTGGGTCCTGTTACATTTTGGGTGATGCCTAAGGATTCTAAAATAGAATCAAACGCAATTTTGAGTGGATTACACTTATCCTCATAATGAATATTAAAGTCACCAACAATTAAAGCTTTCTTAGTTGATAAGACTAATTTAGAAAGAAAATCGGCAAATTCGTTAAGAAATTCTGAGTAAGGACCAGGGGGTCGATAAACAGTAACCAGTTTAAACATACTATTTTTATCAGATGAACATTTATTGGTTATGTCAGAGATAAGAACTTCAAACGAGTTTGTTATGGGAGATGATTTTACAGTAAGACCTATGTCTTTATCATAAATTGCGGCTATTCCTCCACCACGACCGCTAAGACGTGGCTTATGTTCATAACTGTAACCCGGAGGAGATGCTTCATTTAAACCTAGATACTCATCAGGTCTAGCCCAGGTCTCGGTTAAACACAGGGCACTAAGACAATTATCTGTAATTATTTCATTTACAATTACTGTTTTGCATGCAAGTGACCTGATGTTTAGAAGTCCTAACTTTAGTTTAACTTTACTAGGGTTTTCATGATGCTCATTTAGATTAATTTTAATTAAGTTATTATGACATACTTTTTGATTTTGTTTTGGCTTACACCTGCCACGGTAAACAGACACAGTCTCAATGGTTTGTGACCTAAGGATTCCGGGTGACGTCCGATGGCGACTCGCAGACAGTCGGTTAGGCCTGTTAGTCTGCTGCCTGGTCTTGGCTCTGGATAGTCATTTAACACTATTTGCCGCTACACTAACGCGGTGGTAAAGCCTGTCACCTATGCTGCAAGAAATGCGAGCAGCACCCTCCCACGTGGGGTGGACACCATCCCGCTTCAAAAGACCAGGCCTTCCCTCAAAGGTGGACCAGTTATCTACAAAATCGATGCAGTTTTCTGAGCACCATTTAGACATCCAGCGGTTCAGCGACAACAACCTGCTGTAGGTTTCGCCACTGGGTCGAATCGGTAAGGGGCCAGAGCACACTACTGCCTCAGACATCGACCTAGCTAACTCACACACCTCTTTAACATTACTCTTAGTAACCTCAGACTGCCGTAAACGAACATCATTAGTGCCGACGTGGATAACAATCTTCGAAAATCTACGATTAGCATTAGCCAGCACTTTCAGGTTTGCTCTGATGTCAGGCGCCCTGGCCCCCGGAATACAGGTGACTATGGTTGCTGGTGTCTCTATGGGGGTTGCAATACGCACGTGTCGGAGCTGAGAATCTCCTATAACCAGAGCACTTACATTAACAGGCTTCTCAGCGGGTGGCTCACTGAGTGGGGAAAACCTGTTGGACACGTGCAACTGAGATGGTCGGTGCTTTTCCCTACGACTATGTCGCCGAGACGTCACCCAGTCGCCCCGCTGTGAGGGCTCTAATGCCGGAGTCTGGGGTTCTGTACCTGAACTGCTGGCATTCGGGACTGCTACAGCTGAATCTAAGCCCTCACTAGTAGTAGTCTGTTCTAACGCCCGAATGCGCCCTTCTAAAATAACATCCCTTTTGAACACATCCAACTTCATTATCAAAGTTCAAACGTTATAGTTTATGTAATACACTCTGCTGACTAAATAACTGCAGAGTTCCAAACGTCCTCTGGCCTTAACATCATCACATACTGGAGCGTCATTTCATGGTTTCCATGGTCAGACAGCTGCATGAAAGGCTTATATCCCCAAGCACAAAGCCAAGTGTCTGATGGAATAGTGTAAAGCATGCCACCACTGGACTCTAGAGCAGTGAAAATGTGTTCTGTAGAGTGCATCAAGCTCATCCCAGATAGTCTGAAAGACAGTGAAAATGTGTGCTATGGTCAGATGAGTCCACAGTTTAGCTTGTTTTCAAGGAAAATGAACGTCGAGTTGTCTGTGCCAAGCATGAAAAGGAGCATCCAAACTGTCAGTAAAACGTGCAAAAACCTACATCTGTCATCGTATGGGGGTGCATTAGTGCCCGTGGCCTGGGTGGCTTGCATATGTGGGAAAGTACCATTGATGCAAGGCATATGTTGGAAATGAACCCCATAACAGAACAGTGCCCGTATTCGAGCACAGGAATTTAAATCGTTGGTAAATAAGGTACCAGTTGAAAGTTTAAAATATCTACTTTTTAGCAATGTAAACAATTTTAGCTTATTTTGTTTATAAGTTACCTTAAAACAATGTAATTCAGAATTTCTGACAAATTAGTGTTTATACTTTGTAATATTACAAGGCTGTATTTGTATTAATCTTGACAATTTTATATCAAACAAACCAGCAGAATCTCACGATCACATTTATACTTTAAAATTACCCCCCCGAAAATAGAGATGGACCGATAAGCGTTTTTGAGGCTGATTCCGATCGCCGATCACCTTTCAGCAAGATCGGCTGATAGCCGATACCGATCTAGGGCGGGGCTATATGCCACGGCAGCGCAACATGCAATTTTTTGCGCAAGCAAGACATGAAACATGGTCTAACTGGTTTATTACTATTTTTAACGAACTCATGTGAAACAGCATAATATCTTTAACAAAATTAGCAGTAAATAAACAAAGTAAATCAAACAAATACAGCCAATAGTGCAATGATTATATTTAGAACATTAATTTAAAACGAAAAAAGTATATTAAATAAATGCAGTCAAAACTGCAGTCATTAAACGCAGACTCTGGGTTATTTTAAACGAAAAACTGCAACCATTAAATGTAGATCTTGAATTGTTTTAAAATGAACTCAAATTGTTTTTAAACAGTAAATTAAACAGTCAGTATTGCAATAATTAAACGTAGCCCTTAATTAAAATGAAAAAAAAAACAGTAAATCAAACAAATACAGTTAAAATACTGCAATCATTACATTTAGCCCATTAATTATTTTAACACGAAAAAACTGTAAATTAAACAGTCAATACTGCAATAATGAAACATTGCCCTTAATGTTTTAAACGAAAAAAACAGTGAATTAAACAAATACAGTGAAAATACTGCAATCATTAAATTTAAACCATTAATTATTTTAACACGAACAAACCGTATATTACATAAATGCAGTCAAAAATGCAGTCATTAAACTCGGACCCTGGGTTATTTCAAAACAAAAAACTGCAACAATTAAATGTAGATGATGAATTATTTCTAAACGAAAAACTTAAACGCAAATTAAACAAATGTTGTCTGCATAGCGTCACTGAAATCGCACAGTTGTCAGAGGTCTTGAATGAATTAAAGATTAAATATAACAGCAGCCCTGGATGAGTCTGTGTTATATACGGTAAACAACTGCCAGACTGACTGCTTCAGTTCTGGATGTGTTAAACTTTATAAAAAAGTCTGTGTTGCTTTTGCAGTTTAGTTAGTGAATCTTCAGGTGTGACGCTCCGCATCGTTCATGTTTTTGTATTTCTCCGTTTAGTACCGTAACAGCGATTTAAACCCTAAATTGTGATCCTTAAACAGCTTTACATCTGACTTCAGTAAATAAATACTTCAGAAGTTCATGTCTTGTTAAAAACTCGACCGTCAATCACACTCAGTTCTGTTCCCTGACACATTACATGGAATTTGATACACTCGCACACGTGTAAATCAAAACTTGCGGAAATGTAATGACATAGCGCTCCCGTCAAAAACATGCCTGTTATATGGCATGTATGATGTACATTTATTTACGTCTGATTTTTTATTGCCACGGACCTCATGCAGGCCGGCTGGGGATGTCTCGGGCCGTACGATGCCCAGGTCTGCTTTAGCCGCTCGCGAAAATTGCATATTTTGCTTAAAAATCGGCCGATACCGATACATAGCCGATCGATCCTTCCATCTCCACCCGAAAAAGTTTGATATTTGATAATGCTTTATAACTGCAAAATAAAAGCGCATGGTAAACAGCAGCACTGCATCCCAGATCACCACACAGCAGCATAAAATCATAACCACTGCTTACTTTAGCTTCTCTTTCTAGCTTATGTTTGTGTGTTGTTCCATTAGGAATATAATCCACTTTTTGTAAATGTTTTCTTTCTTGGTGCCCATATTTGATATTTCCAGAATATATATACACTGATCAGCCACAACATTAAAACCACCTCCTTGTTTCTATACTCACTGTCCATTTTATCAGCTCCACTTACCATATAGAAGCACTTTGGGTTTCCTACTGGAGCTCCGGTTTTCTCCTACAGTCCAAAGACAGTGAGGTGAATTGGAGATAAAAATTGTCCATGATGTTAAAATCCAAATAAATAAAAAACAATTGTTAAAAGCACCTACATTTTTTGAGTTGTTATCATCGTTTGTGTGTGGCAAAATATATTTATTGCATTTAGCTGTTTTTTTCTGATACGTTATGGGGTTTTATGAAACTGTATATTTTATTTTATAAACTTTCTGAATAAAAAGCCTTAAAAATTAGCTATGTCCTTCAGGTGAAAAAAGCACAAAATAGGCCTGTCTATTATGAGGTTAAGAAAGACACATGCTGCCATGAAGGCGACATCTTTTCAAGGGAAGTCCATGATTATTTTAGCAAGACGATGTTAGGCCTCATTCTGCAAAGGGTTTGGGTTCAGAGAAACAGAATGTGTGCTACATTGGCCTGCCTGCAGTCCTGACCTGTCTTCTACAGAAAATGTATTGTGTAGCATTGGAAGGCAAATCAAAGGGCTGCCACAGACTGTTGAGCTGCTGAAGATGCGTATCAACTGAGAATGGGAAAAAGCCTACTTGCAACAATTTGTGTTCTCAGTTTCCAAACCATTAAAAGGTTTTATTAATGGAAGGGTGATGAACACTGTGGTAGACATGCCTCTCCCAATGTTTAGGGAAATTTCCCGGATGTAGCAGGAGTTATTTCTTATTCATGCATTGGTTGACTTAAGTGGGCTTGGGATCATCTTACTGGAAAGTTTAATAATCACCAGGGTTTAATTTAACCAGAGTTAAATTCTTCTGTGTGTGTATGTGGTTGCATATTTCCGATTGCAATTACAGATTTCAGTATGGACAAACGTATATGGACAGTTACACATTATACCTACAGGAGCTTTTTTGATATGTTATTCTAAATCTATAAGCATTAATATGGAGTTGGTCCCCATTTCGCAGCTGTAACAGCGTCTACTCTTTTAACACTGTTTGCCAAATCAACCTAAAAAAACATTTGTGAGGTCAGACACAATGGTTGGCGAGAGAGTGGCTTTTTTCTAGTTCATCCCTAAGATGTTTGATGGGGTTGAGTTCAAGCACTGTGCAGGCCAGTCAAGGTCTTTAACACCAAATTCGCCCAACCATGCCTTCATGAATCTTGCTTTGTGCATTGGGGCATAGTCATGCTGGAACAGAAAAGGGCTTTTCACTAACTTTTCCCATTAAATGGTAATGTCTTGGTATGCTGAAGCATTAAGTTTTCTCTTTATTGGAACTAAGGGTCTGAGGCCAACCCCTAAAAAAACAACCCCTCAGCATTATTTCTCCTCAACCAAACTTCACAGTTAGCAAAATGCAGTCAGGCAATTAATGTTCTTTTTGGCAACCCATCAGATTAATCAAAGAAAAGCGTGATTAATCATGCCACAAAACATGTTTCCACTGCTCTAAGGTTCAATGGCGGCATGCTTTACACCACTCTATTATTGACTTTGATCCAAATGTTCGTAGTGTCTTTCACAACGACAGTGTGCCGATCCACAGAATATACAGGGTTTCTGATGGGTGTGTGAAAGTGATTTAAATTTTATGATATGACTTTTGTACCAGATTTTAGCCAAGTTAAATACTGAAGGTTGCATATATTTCTGGACATTGCATTTTGTTTGCATTACCCACTGCTAATGTACTCGATCTCAAACATGAGCTTGATTATCAGTGACTTAGTTTGTGTAATGAAAACAAATTTCTCACTTATTTATTTGCTCATTGTGCTTTTTTACAGGCTAAAGAGATTCTGACCAAAGAGTCCAATGTGCAAGAAGTACGATGTCCTGTAACCGTGTGTGGAGATGTCCACGGCCAGTTTCATGACCTTATGGAGCTATTTAGAATTGGAGGAAAGTCACCAGACACAAACTACCTTTTCATGGGAGACTATGTGGATCGAGGCTATTATTCTGTGGAGACGGTTACATTGCTTGTAGCTCTTAAGGTAGTTTTTGATAACATATAAGATATCAAGTAAAATACTAGTCATTTTAAAGCTTTGTAAAGACTTCATTTCTATTGTTTACTTTTTTTATTATTTTTATTATTGCAGGTCAGGTACCGTGAGCGCATCACAATTCTTAGAGGGAATCATGAAAGCAGGCAGATCACACAAGTGTATGGTTTTTATGATGAATGCCTAAGAAAATATGGAAATGCAAATGTTTGGAAATTCTTTACAGACCTCTTTGATTACCTTCCCCTAACAGCCTTGGTAGATGGCCAGGTATATTAATCTTATAATATTTTTTATGTTACAGCTGACAGTTGTAATAAAGTGGATTTTGAATGTATGATAACTAATAATTGTATTATGTAAAAAATGTAACCAAACTTGTTCTAGATATTTTGCCTACATGGAGGATTGTCACCATCCATTGACACACTGGATCACATTCGTGCATTGGACCGCCTGCAGGAAGTTCCTCATGAGGTACAGGACTAAATACTATCCCTAGACTATCCAGGACACTGTCACTTATACATTCTTATTTAATTATTGGTTAAAAAATATACTGTATTTATTTCTAAGTTGCAGACTGTCTTCTTTTGCAGGGACCGATGTGTGATTTGCTGTGGTCTGACCCAGATGATAGAGGAGGTTGGGGAATCTCCCCAAGAGGTGCAGGCTATACATTTGGGCAGGATATATCTGAAACCTTTAACCATGCCAATGGCCTTACCCTGGTCTCTAGAGCTCACCAGCTTGTAATGGAGGTGGGTGGAGCAGCATGTACAACATCTACTCTGTGCCTACATTTATGTTCTGGGGCACTTGTGCCCCTATTGTAAAAAAGACAAATGAGGTTCCATACATTTTGGTTAGTCTATATGTTATATTGAAATGATCTGGACTGCTTATGTTTGTTAAAGGTTTTTTATGTTTCTGTTGAAAATTTTTACATAATTTATAATTTACAAGGGATTTTCAAAATGTTTCTGCAGTTTTATATATTCGTTGGAAACTGTGAGGGCGGGAAGAGTAGTAATTGGTTGTCTGAGATAGCTTATAGTCTGGATGAGCGCGATCTGATTTCCACCTTTTTTGACCGCTCAAATAAGGTTTAAGGGGAAGAAGATTTTCATGTAATGATTATGTGAAAGCAGCAGTGCATCAGTGGCTTGATATTCTTAATAAATAAAGTTTAAAAAAATCGTTTTTGAAGAATCCCCATATAATTTGTACATTCATTTATATTTTGGGCAATCATGGGAACTTTTAAAGTTATGTTTCTATATGGTATACATACATACATATACAGTACTATGCAAAGGTTTCATTTCTGTAATTGAGACCCTCAGTGTGCGTGTTACTTCTGTGTACAAAAGTGAAGAGTGCTACAGTTCTAACTACAATATACAGTATATATATGTATATACAGAGGTTGGACAAAATAACTGAAACACCTGGTTTTAGACCACAATAATTTATTAGTATGGTGTAGGGCCTCCTTTTGCGGCCAATACAGCGTCAATTCGTCTTGGAAATGACATATACAAGTCCTGCACAGTGGTCAGAGGGATTTTAAGCCATTCTTCTTGCAGGATAGTGGCCAGGTCACTACGTGATGCTGGTGGAGGAAAACGTTTCCTGACTCGCTTCTCCAAAACACCCCAAAGTGGCTCAATAATATTTAGATCTGGTGACTGTGCAGGCCATGGGAGATGTTCAACTTCACTTTCATGTTCATCAAACCAATCTTTCACCAGTCTTGCTGTGTGTATTGGTGCATTGTCATCCTGATACACGGCACCGCCATTGGATGCACATGGTCCTCCAGAATGGTTCGGTAGTCCTTGGCAGTGACGCGCCCATCTAGCACAAGTATTGGGCCAAGGGAATGCCATGATATGGCAGCCCAAACCATCACTGATCCACCCCCATGCTTCCCTCTGGGCATGCAACAGTCTGGGTGGTACGCTTCTTTGGGGCTTCTCCACACCGTAACTCTCCCGGATGTGGGGAAAACAGTAAAGGTGTACTTATCAGAGAACAATACATGTTTCACATTGTCCACAGCCCAAGATTTGCACTCCTTGCACTATTGAAACCGACATTTGGCATTGGCACGAGTGACCAAAGGTTTGGCTATAGCAGTCCAGCCGTGTATATTGACCCTGTGGAGCTCCCGACGGACAGTTCTGGTGGAAACAGGAGAGTTGAGGTGCACATTTAATTCTGCCGTGATTTGGGCAGCCGTGGTTTTATGTTTTTTGGATACAATCCGGGTTAGCACCCGAACATCCCTTTCAGACAGCTTCCTCTTGCGTCCACAGTTAATCCTGTTGGATGTGGTTTGTCCTTCTTGGTGGTATGCTGACATTACCCTGGATACCGTGGCTCTTGATAGATCACAAAGACTTGCTGTCTTGGTCACAGATGCGCCAGCAAGACGTGCACCAACAATTTGTCCTCTTTTGAACTCTGGTATGTCACCCATAATGTTGTGTGCATTGCAATATTTTGAGCAAAACTGTGCTCTTACCCTGCTAATTGAACCTTCACACTCTGCTCTTACTGGTGCAATGTGCAATTAATGAAGATTGGCCACCAGACTGGTCCAATTTAGCCATGAAACCTGCCACACTAAAATGACAGGTGTTTCAGTTATTTTGTCCAACCCCTGTATATATATATACTGCTAATAAAAAAATAAAGGGAACACTAAAATAACACATTCTACAATGCCTTCATCATGCAGGAACTGCTGACACACTTCAGCCACATGAGGCCTAGCATTGTCATGCATCAGAAGAAACCCAGGGCCCACTGCACCAGCATATGGTCTCACAATGGGTCTGAGGATCTTATCCCGGTACCTAATAGCAGTTACCACACCATTACTGACCCACTGCCAAACCGGTCATGCTGGAGAATGTTGCAGGCAGCAGAACGTTCTCCACGGCGTCTCCAGACTCTGTCAAGTCTGTCACGTGCTCACTGTGAACCTGCTCTCATCCGTCAAAAGCACAGGGTGCCAATGGCGAATCTGCCAATCTTGGTGTTCTCTGCCAAATGCCAATCACCCTGCACGGTGTTGGGCTGTAAGCACAAGCCCCACTTGTGGACGTCGGGCCCTCATACCACCTTCATGGAGTCTGTTTCTGACAGTTTGAGCAGAACCATGGATATTAGTGGCCTGCTGGAGGTCATTTTGCAGGGCTATGACACTGCTCCTCCTGTTCCTCCTGGCACAAAGGAGGAGGTAGCGGACCTGCTGCTGGATTGTTGCCCTCCTACGGCCCCCTCCATGTCTCCTGGTGTATTGCCTGTCTCCTGGTATCTGCTTCATGCTCTGGACACTGTGCTGACAGACACAGCAAACCTTCTTTGCCACAGCTCGCATTGATGTGCCATCCTGGATGAGCTGCACTACCTGAGCAACTTCTGTGGGTTGTAGACACCGTCTCATGCTACCTCTAGCATGTGGAGGCCACACAAACTACTGAGCCTCATTTTAACTTGTCTTGAGGAAATTCCACTGAAGTTGGATCAGCCTGTAATTGGATTTTCCACTTTGATTTTGAGTATGATTCCAAATCCAAACCTCCATGGGATAATAATTTTGATTTACATTGATCAATTTTATGTTATTTTGTTCTCAATGCATTCCACTATGTGATGAATAAAGATTTTCAACTGGAATATTTCATTAATTGAGATCTAGGAGGTGTTATTTTAGTGTTCCTTTTATATTTTTGAGCAGTGTATATATACACACTACTTTTACATACTAGTCCTTTTTTTAACTATTAATAACTTAACTAAATGCTATAGCAATAATGCAGTATAGATTTTGGGGTGGTGAATTTCTTAAAAAGGGTATTTATAGTACCCATCCCCTGATAACAGGATGGGTACTCACTCCACTTATCTTATGTGACGTCACTCCACAATGTTTAAAAGTATGCATTTATTTTCTGATTTAAAGCATTGCCTAACCAAGAACTGCACACTTTTTTACATAGTATGTCAAATTAGGGACAGTAGGGTAGTTTCTATAAGGGTAGTTTCTGTCTTGATTAGATGACCTACTACTTAATGAGGGTAAAACACAAGTCATTAGTTTCTGTGTTCCTTTATGTTTTTTGTTATTTTTAGTCAGAAATGTGGTTGAACAAATAAATATTGTCAATCTCTTCTATTTAGTTCATAACTGCTGTAGGGCACTATAAAAATGGCAACTAATACATGATGTTTTTTGCAGGGTTACAACTGGTGTCATGATCGAAATGTGGTAACAATTTTTAGTGCACCCAACTACTGCTATCGATGTGGTAATCAGGCAGCTATCATGGAACTGGATGACACTCTAAAGTACTCTTTGTAAGTATCTCTAAAACATAGTAACATTAATTCAACAGTCGTTGTGTGTCATGAGATACTGAAGCCTGGTTATGCTGGTTCATGCTTTGTTTTGGGTGCTCAGTTAGTTCAGTGATCTCTTTAGCTTTTATTTCAGCTAGGCCACTGTGTTGACTGGGTTTTCAGCAGACAAAATTGGCCACCACCCTTCACTGTTGTCTTTGATGCAGTGAACTTTTGTCCTGTTCTCTTCACATCAACCCATGTTACAGCTATACTTCGATCTGATTCTTTACACATCTGATGGTATGGCTGTGGTCACTTTTGGACTGTGTAAATGTGGTTTGGATACAAATTAGGGTTGGGCGATATTGCCGATTTTCATACCGTCTTCAGGAAATACCGCGGTATACGGTATTACCGCGGGGGGGGGGGACAAACTTTACAGTGTACACACTTGAGTGTAATTACAATATTTCAATGTTTTATTATAAAAAGATTTAACAATCTGAACGTCAAACATTGCTTATCTGATCTATAATAAATACGCGTAAGTATAAATGCATGTGTATCAATTACACTTTAACACAAACATTAACACATAACATTTTGGCATTGTAATCTCTCACTGCCCACACAAAACAGAATAATAGCAGGCTAAACACTTCAATATATTTCAAAAGTTAACTGCTTATTTTATAGTTACAGATATTTCTTAAAAGTGTATGAACGTGTACGATTAGTTATGCCTGTAATCCAGAATTAAGTTCTATACCGTAACAAAAAATATGAATGTAAATGTTCATGTTGCGATGACGGTGATGTAAAGTAATGTTAAAATAATTCAAAGTCCAAACATTTGAGTGGTTAACGAGAACGCTACTTTACATGTCACATTTACAAATCCGATCTATTCCCTACACACTCGCTCCCTATGCCCTATAGTGCGCTTAACATTCTTAAAGGGCCAGACAATATATTTTATAATTCACATTACACGACAGGTGAGACGTTCTTTTTTCTTAATATAGCGCTTTTATTTAGGAAAAAATAGTTCTTACATAGGCAGGAAAATCGATGGCAGACAAGAGTCAGAACAGCGGATTGGGCGTAACGTTATTATTACTGTTTGCTCTTTTTTCTTAACACTTGTGCTCGATTTACACTGAAGATATATTTAGTAAATAAGTACATGTCCACGCATGCACGCGCTTGTGTTCATTTCCGGTTGAACTGATAAAAAATTTTGATTTTGAAAAATTAAAAGACGAGCCGTTTTTCAGTTTCTGCTTGTTAGCTCACAGCTAATGCTAGCCAGTGTGGCTCTTCACCAGTGTTGCCAACTCCTCAGTAAGGAAAGTAGCTATTGGCTGTCCTAAAAGTCGCTAGAAGTCGCTAAATGACGTCATCGCCTAATTTGCATAAGGTCCATTTGCATGTAATTGACGCTGTAGAAGAGAGGAATAACGTCGTGGGAGAGACAAAAAGTGGGTAAAAACACCCTAAATATGTTTAGAACTACATATGAACATTCTTCTGTTAATTCGTGGTTTGTTTTTGTTTTTTAAGACAACACTGAGCTACTCTGGGTAGGGTTACCAGATTGCGACAGTAATTTTCAGCCTAAATGCATGAAAAAATGCTCAAAACACAGGATAAGCAAATGATGTTTGGCATTTCACAAATAATAAACCAGTTAAACCATCATGACCTACAAATCAATATCTTAAAATGTACAGATCAGTAATTATACATTATAAAGGACAAATAATTTTTGCTTGCATGTCTTTAAAGTAGCCTACCAAGTTTGTAAAATGCATTATTTGTTAGGACACAACCCTTTGCATGTAAATAAAAATAAACTTGCAAGCAATGAAAGTTTTCCCTCTCGTACATATGAGAGGTTGTATGTACGAGACTTGCTTACCTTCATATTCAACTTAAATCACTTGTCTAACATATGAATCAGTGTATTGATGGGTGTGGCAACAGTGTCTTGGACTGGAAAGAATAACCTGTCAATCAAACTTTTCACAACTGGTTGGATGTGGTGGGAGAAGGGAGACCTATTTATACTCCACCTGCTTTAGCAATAGTTTTTTTATTTATATTTTAAGCTGCCAAAATGATTACAAACCAGCCCATGTTTTGTCCACATGCCAAAGTGTTTTTCCCTGCCAATTTCCAACAAAATCCGCTCATTTTGGTGGAAAACCGCCCAATCTGGCAACACTGACTGTGATACTGACCGCCCGTGTTTTGGGACAGGGGAGGGGCTCACGGCAGCACCCACTGCTCGTTGAGGACAGTAACTGCAGAACAATATAATTTTATATAACAGTTTTCACGTTCGAGTCTCCAAAAGTCTCCAATAACACCAGAAAAAGTCGCTAGATTTGTCGCTAGTCGCTTTTTTTGAAAAAAAGTCGCTAGAGGGGTCTGAAAAGTCGCTAAATATAGCGACAAAGTCGCTAAGTTGGCAACACTGTTCTTCACTTGTCTCTCTGTGTTATCACCAGTAAGCACCCCACAGCCAATCGGCGAGCTCCAACCGCCTACCCCTCCCTCCCCTCCCACCCCTCCCTCACTGTGGATGCGCGCATGTCCTAAAGTCTCAGTTTTCAAGGTAAACCTGAAGCAGAAATTCGGCGCTTCACATTTAAAAAATACGGTCACCATTTTTGAATACCGTCACCATTTTTGAATACCGTCACCATTTTTGAATACCGCGGTATACGGTAATATCGTCATACCGCCCAACCCTAATACAAATTATTCAGTTTTTAGAGTGTCACGCACTGCCCCACTTAAAACTTTCAGTTTAGCTATTTTTTGATGATGAGAAAGCCTCTCATTGCTTTGAGAACTGTTTGATGTCATATTTAACAGGCAAACAGAAAAATTTATTAACTTAAGCCACTGATAAGTAGATTAAATTAATCTAGTGTTGTCTAAGCATGTGCTTTAATGGAAGAAATAAGATTTATTAATGTGTTTATTTGCTTATTTCTATACAGCTTGCAGTTTGACCCAGCCCCTCGCAGAGGAGAGCCCCATGTCACCAGGCGAACACCTGACTACTTTCTTTAAATCCTGTACAGTGCAGTATTTCCATGATTTAATTCACATTTACCTTGGAAATGAGACTAGAATGGTGGCAAGTATAGGATATGGGGAAAAAACTTTAGATTAAAATGTCTTTGTACATGGACCAAAAGATGAGTGTCATATCCAAAAGTCTCTGTCTAGTATCATGACTGTGATAACCAGTAAATCCTCAGTTCTTTCTCATTTCTTTCTCCTTACCTGTAAATCTAGACAGGAAAAAAGATTTTGCCGGCAATCAGACAGCTGTTTTTAATCTGTCAGCAATGTTTTTTTATTGGAAAGCATAAACTTAGTAGTGTTTAACATGTTTGAAACTTTCATCCATATTAAAGGTCTTAAAAATTCACAATTCACAGAAGGAAAAATAAACTTGAAAATAAAGATGTGTAATTGTGTAATCAGCTGTTTGTCTGCCAGCTAAAAGGTGTCTGAATAGTGAAAGATGATTAGATATCTGTCAAACGGGCACCAGCTAAATAATAAAGTTGGATCTTGCTTCTCAGTTGTGTCCCTATTTATTTGACCCTATCTGAATGCAGTATTACAGTTCATTATTTATATATGATACACTTACATTGTTTGAAGAATGTATTTAGTGCTTTAAAAGTATTTATGCCATTCTGGCTATTGTTTAAGATATTTAAACAAATTCAATACAAAGTAAAGAACTTGTAATGAACACACTTTTTAAAAAGATTTTTATTTATTCAGGAACAAGTTAAACATCAACTGACCCTTGGTGTTCATAAAAATCATTGGATTTAATAAGACTAGACACCCCTGGGTTTGATAACGTCCAGTCCTATGGAATTTAAACATCTTAAATAAAAACCTAAAGTAGGCTAAGAGGTCACAACAAAGAACATACATTGCTGTTATCAAAAGAAAAAACCCAGAGGTCATTTAATGCACAAACCAGTAAATATCAGTCTGGAAATGGATGCAAGGTTCTTGGTCACCAACAAAACATACGTAGAACCTTCATCTACAAATATAGAAATACAATATGTGACCGTTTGTCTTGCCTCTGAATATCAGAGTCCAATCAGCATCAAGTTGTGTTCCGTACAGTACCGCCCCTTTTGGGAGATTTCAGTCTGATTAAAAATCGCCCAGATTTCTCTGATAGACTCATATTAAGGCAATTTTTTCAACTGTAGTCACTGCCATGCAATTTGTATGGGTACTGGGAGGGCTAGCACTTACGTGCTTGCATCATAGGTAACCTGGTGTAGAGATAAGCACCTGAACAGGGTGAAGTTGTATTTACCATTTAATTATACTACATGGATGAGCATCCGATGACTTATCCTGGTGTAGGGATAAGGTGTGGGGCACCTAGCAGTCTGGTCAACATGGCTATGTCCACTCGGAGCAAATCAATGTGTCATTAAGAGAAGTGCCATTCATTTGTCATAGTACTCAGGATAAATTGGCAACTAACTGACTTCAATGAGAGGGTAATTGATTACTTTGCTGCTTTTAAAGAGGGATGAGCAAAATTTCAATGCAAGTAAGTAATGTAATTTTTACATTGTGATTGCACTTACTGTATCTCCCTAATTGTAATTCTAAGTCTTTTATTCATTGCACATCAGCCCCAATGCCAATCTTTATTCTGGATCTGCTGCACCTAAAATAAAATACTATCTGAAATTAGCAATTAAAAAAATAATTAAATTATTTGTGTGAAGGCTTTACTTAATTGTATTTGATTAATGGTAAAGCTGGTCTCTCTCCATGTTCAAAGTTATTTGTGAGGACAAACTGATAGATGACAATTTCTGTTGATGACCAGAGCTGATTTTTTAGTAATTGTAGAGCCTAAATAATTTTATTCAAGAAGATATGTATATATTCTATGCTTTAGATAAGAGACCATGTAGTTTTTTTTTAAAACAGATTTTAACATCCAAGCTTCATATAAAAAACTAAGCAGTTCTACAGCTTTGTATTTATACTTCTTAAGATGCGAACAATGTCCAGTTGCTACCAACTAGTACTCAGCATCCGTGCTGCCACATCTGCCACTGTCTCACACGCCTGCTGTAACCATTATGCTGGACCGCCTGCAAACTTGAAGCTGCTGTTTCAAATATTTGCACTACTGAGTACTTGCTCTGTTCTCACAGCATCTCACCACAGACCCTCTCAAGCATTAAAGAATCAAACACCAAGAAATTGCTTTGTTTCTCTGTATGACAATCCATTTAAAGGGGTTTCAATATTTGACAAATGCATCAATAACGCATGTTTTGTTATTAATGTTATTAAACTAATAAATAAACAGCTACTCTTTAACAAGACAACTCACAAATGCCTTTATGGTTGGATAATCTTAATCTCTTCTATTCAGTGTTTGGCCCTGAAATAAAATAGTACATGTCCAGAAAAAGAGGATGTATGGTCACCCTAAAAAAAAAACCTTCAGTGAACTTTTAGCTAACGTGCATGACATGTAAAAAACCGCAGTCAAGCTATTCACACTTAAAGCATTAGTGTTTAAATTTTGGGGGGAATTACGGTAGTGCATGCATATAGACCTGAGCTTATATGTTATTTACACCGCAACTTGATTCAAAACTACAGTATCAAGATAACTGAACACACTAAGCTTGAATCAGATATGTGGTGAAACATCTGGGTTTTGAGAGATTTAACATGCCTCAATATACAGTATACTTTAATTATGAACACAAACACATGGGGCTGAATCTGTTAAAAGTCTAATAATCATATGTCCATCATTCCATATTGACTCCTTTTATTTTAGGATATCAGCCAAGTGTCCCCACCAGGTTTGAAGCAGATCGGTGGTGGGATTTTAAAATTTTGGAAAGGTAAACACCTTAAGGTATACTCAATATCAATGCTTGCACATACAACATGACTTATTTGTTTGTTCATATTATATTAGAGTTTTCAGGGGTTTAATAACTCTCAACATATACTGAAATTATGAAGCCATGCATTTGGAGCTGTATCTGTAAAAATCTCATATGTCCATGCCAACTTAATTCTGTACTAGCATATCTGACAAATGTCCACACGAAGATTGAATCAGATCTATGGTGGGAATTTTGTGATTTGTGGGGATTTAACACACCTCAATATACTGTATATTGTAATTATGAACACATTCATATACATTTGGGACTATCTGTGATAGACCTTACAATATGTTTTTTCATTCCAATTCATACTACTCTACATCATCTGACAAGTGTCCACACCAAGCTTGAAGTAGATATTTGGTGAAAAATGTTAAGGTTTAAAAAATTAACCACCTTAATGTTTACTGTAATTACTTAAAATTGTTCTGTTTACTGCATATCTGTTTACTGTATATCTCATTTTTAACAATGGTTGGAAGTTTATTAAAAAACTCAAACATCTGGCAAATATCTTATATAAATAAAACTTCACCAGTATTATCCCCCATCCTTCACATTTATGCAGCTAAATAACAATAAAAATAATAAATATATAAAAAATCAGAAACAAAATCGGCTAAACAATGGCAAAGTGCAACATTAATTTCAGTAGATTAGCTCATAATTTTTATTTAATTTTTAAATTAAGGCAGTGGTAGCTCAGCGGTTAAGGTACAGGACTAGTAATCAGACGGTCCTGGTTCAAGCCCTACATCTGACAGCTTGCAACTGTTGGGCCCTTGAGCAAGGCCCTCAGTTGCTTGCAATGTATAATCTCAATTGTAAAACGCTTTGGATAAAGGCGTCTGCTAAATCCCAGCTAACACAGAACGTTCCCGTAACGTTAGATTTTGGTTCCTCTATGGTTATTTTTATGGTTATGGTAACGTTCTATTTTCGTTAAAAAAATCAGCGCTGTTCCCGGAACGTTCCTGGAACTATGAAACCTAACGTTCTCTCATGTTTTTATGAAAACTAACAGAGAACGTTATCTAAAAGTTGCCTTAAGGTTTTCTTTCTTATGTGTATAAAGTATCGTTCCAGTAACGTTCCCGGAAGGTTTTCTCATGATCCAGTGAGAGAAATTAGCTCTATAGCAAGCAGAACTCTCCATTAGCACAACTAGAAAATGAGGTTTTCTTGTCTAAAGTTTTCAATAATTTACAGGTTAGTACAAGGTTCCCTTAAAGGTTTCAATAATTTTAAGGTTACGGAACCAAAAACTAACGTTCCCAGAACGTTCTGGGAACCAAAAATTGTTAGCTGGGATGCTATAAATGTAAATATTACAATTGTAAATATTAAACTTTCGTTTAATATTCAAAATTCACACTTACCTACTTGAGCTTACCTATTTAGGCTAATGAACTTAAACCAATTCTAAAAAATGAATTATAATAGTCTTTATAAAGGGTTCGCGTTTATTCGTGTTAGGTTAGCTTCCTCCGTGTTGTGAGCGTATTTCCGATAAGCACCTCAACAGGGTTAAGTTGTGTTTACCATTTAATTATACTACATGGACAAGCATCCAATGACTTCTAAAAAAGCAGAATAGTACATTGAATATATTCTTGAAAAGTTAGACTTTGTGCGTTTTTACTTGTTTTATATGCAATCTTTTGTACCCACTTACTTGGTGTGACCGATAGCTGTATGACGCAGGCTGACGTATGTTGTTGGTTGCCTGGATTTCTGACAATGCGCCTGTGCTAGCTAGTAGCTACACACCAAACGCTTTACTGGGATTTCAGGTGACGACTGGCTTTCTGGTGGTTACATTTTGTTTTAAATCGGTCAGCAACATAGTCACTGTAAGTAAACACTACTTATCGAATACCGGACTACAGCGAAATTATGTTGATTAACAATAAAATACAAATGTAGATTTTCATATTAACCCAATGTTTTCTAGCTGCGGCCTTCAACAAGCACTCTTGTGTTAGCTAGATTGTTTTACAAAAACTGGTTTATAATCAGAAACTAGTAATTAGCGACTTATTACTCGTTTTGCTCAGCAGAAACTTTATCACGCCACATTTGCCTATTATGTTGTGTAATAATACGTTGATAAATTATGTTGTTTTGCATAAGAAATGGTTGTTGTGTAGCTGCTGGGTAGCTAACCTTTACAGGAGAGCCGGTAACGCTAACTTGCTAGCTAAATTGTAGCGTGTTTTATTTATTTATGAAACCGGAAAGTCACCCTGTTCTGTACATAATATAGCACTTTTGTTATTAAGTTTAATATGAAACCGAAGTCAACCAAACGATAGATACAGCTGGAAACTGCCATTCTGTTTTTTAAAAAGGTAAGACACGCGCTTTCGCTCTGTCTTTATTCTCAACAATAAACTCAATAACGTGAAAGGTATGTGATGTACGTGACGCTTTTCTGTAACTTTACTCGTGATCACGGGCATTTTTGCAGGCTAACCGATTATTAAAATTAATCGAATATGATTTTACATTTTAAGACAATCTGAATAAGCACAAAATACAATGATCATTTCATTTGTCAAAAAATGTTTAATACCAACTGGCCAAGTGTGGACAAAATTGCTTCCTTAATTACTTAATTAACCAGTTCGAACAAACTGAACAACTTATTGGGATGAACTAGACCAGGGGTGTCAAACTCATTTTCACCGATGGCCACATCAGCATTATGGTGGCCCTCAAAGGGCCGATTGTAACGTATCCTGCTGTGATTGCAGTCTGTTGTTTTTCTTGGTGGCCGAATTCTGCATTTATATTGTCCTACTTTACCACAGACATGGCCTCATAACACAAGAGATGCACCGGTTTCTCTTCCTGAAGCACAAACTTGTTTTCACTTTCATTAAATTTCCTCCTTATGCTTAATTTTCTTACTTATCTTCTTGTACATTTTAGGATCATGTGTAAATATGTGTAACATCATCTACTGGCAGGCTGTGTCACTTTGCAGGTCACAAAATCAGCATGCATTTTGAAAGATGCAGTTTGCTTAGGATTTTACAGTGTATTTTTAAGACAATTATTCTGCCCTCACTAATAGTTTATCCCCCCTTCCCAGCTAAACAGACAGGCAGCTCCCTTCAGAATACAGTCGGTTTATTTGCTCGCCAGCTGTGTGATACACTGTGTGCTACACTGTGTGCATCAAAATGAAGTAAAAATACAAACAATAAAAACAATAAAGAACTTAATACAGTAAAGGCACACAGCTGTAGTCAAGTGTTACATCTGGTACAATATGAGATTTAACCAAACGTAAAATAACGCTAACGAGTAAAAATTTTGTGTAAAGATACTAATTGCTATAGTAACGTAACAACAGTATTTAATTACGGTAAATTTGTAACTAAAACGCTGTGATCTACTCACTAAACGATGCTTTGGTATTATACTGAAAGATAATTATTTGTATTTATTTATTATTGTTTACATTACTGACTGGCGGCACGGTGGCTAAGTGGGTAGCACTGTCACCTTACAGCAACAAGGTCCTTGGTTCGATCCCCAGGTGGGGCGGTCTGGGTCCTTTCTGTGTGGAGTTTGCATGTTCTCCCCGTGTCTGTGTGGGTTTCCTCCAAACATTACTGACTACGCTACTTCGCGTTCTCTTTGCCGTAAAAGTCACATGGCTTCTTAGCGAAGGTTAAAGTTAATTGCCATGACTACGATGTCACGGTTGTCTCTTAAAGGCGCAGGAGTCCCGTTAAATTATAAGCGCGTCTCTGTAACGACTCGAACCATCACAACAATCATACAGTTGTTAAACCTCTCGCGGGCCACATAAAATGACGTGGTGGGCCGGATCTGGCCCGCGGGCTGTGAGTTTGACACCCCTGAACTAGACTTTCAAAGAAATAAGTTGTCTTTGTTGTTTAAGGAGTTCTGTGTAATGTATACATAAAGTAGTAACATAAATAACCACGTGTTGTTGACTGTACAATAACAATCTGTTACAGATGCCAACAATTAAGCTGCAAAGCTCTGATGGAGAAATGTTCGAGGTGGATGTTGAAATCGCTAAGCAATCTGTGACCATAAAAACCATGCTAGAGGGTAAGCTATCTCAGTTTGTTGTGGTCACAAGATTTTACAGCATAGCCAGTCATTCCTGTGCTTGTGATATAACGTAAGGATTTTTAAAAAAATAGATTTAGGTATGGATGATGAAGGGGATGATGATCCTGTCCCTCTTCCCAATGTGAATGCAGCCATCCTCAAAAAGGTGCAGTATATGGATTTACTTTAATACTTTTTCAAAATATGCTGACAAGGCAAGCACTGTATGTAAACTTTATTTTTTAAACAAATATTTATGCAGATCCTTTTATTTTTCAGAAGACAGTTTTAGTCAAGTTGGAATCGAAAAGTTTAACTAAAATGACTGTCATTAGTTGGGCATAAACTGCTTTAGAACCTGCTAAGATTTTATGTCAATAAGACTACCTTTTTTTTATTACCTTTACTTCTTGGTAATAATAAAATTTAAGTGCTGAAACACCTTTTCTATAAACATTGTAACTGGATTCCTATACCTCGTTTAAATTATTTAAGATAATGACACAAAGTTCCATTCAAAAATCTCTATGAAAAATCAACGTCACACAAGAGCATTTGCTATTCAGATGTCATTTTAATTATATATATATATATTATATATATATATATATATATATATATATACAGGGGTTGGACAAAATAACTGAAACACCTGGTTTTAGACCACAATAATTTATTAGTATGGTGTAGGGCCTCCTTTTGCGGCCAATACAGCGTCAATTCGTCTTGGAAATGACATATACAAGTCCTGCACAGTGGTCAGAGGGATTTTAAGCCATTCTTCTTGCAGGATAGTGGCCAGGTCACTACGTGATGCTGGTGGAGGAAAACGTTTCCTGACTCGCTTCTCCAAAACACCCCAAAGTGGCTCAATAATATTTAGATCTGGTGACTGTGCAGGCCATGGGAGATGTTCAACTTCACTTTCATGTTCATCAAACCAATCTTTCACCAGTCTTGCTGTGTGTATTGGTGCATTGTCATCCTGATACACGGCACCGCCTTCAGGATCCAATGTTTGAACCATTGGATGCACATGGTCCTCCAGAATGGTTCGGTAGTCCTTGGCAGTGACGCGCCCATCTAGCACAAGTATTGGGCCAAGGGAATGCCATGATATGGCAGCCCAAACCATCACTGATCCACCCCCATGCTTCACTCTGGGCATACAACAGTCTGGGTGGTACGCTTCTTTGGGGCTTCTCCACACCGTAACTCTCCCGGATGTGGGGAAAACAGTAAAGGTGGACTCATCAGAGAACAATACATGTTTCACATTGTCCACAGCCCAAGATTTGCGCTCCTTGCACCATTGAAACCGACGTTTGGCATTGGCACGAGTGACCAAAGGTTTGGCTATAGCAGCCCGGCCGTGTATATTGACCCTGTGGAGCTCCCGACGGACAGTTCTGGTGGAAACAGGAGAGTCGAGGTGCACATTTAATTCTGCCGTGATTTGGGCAGCCGTGGTTTTATGTTTTTTGGATACAATCCGGGTTAGCACCCGAACATCCCTTTCAGACAGCTTCCTCTTGCGTCCACAGTTAATCCTGTTGGATGTGGTTTGTTCTTCTTGGTGGTATGCTGACATTACCCTGGATACCGTGGCTCTTGATACATCACAAAGACTTGCTGTCTTGGTCACAGATGCGCCAGCAAGACGTGCACCAACAATTTGTCCTCTTTTGAACTCTGGTATGTCACCCATAATGTTGTGTGCATTGCAATATTTTGAGCAAAACTGTGCTCTTACCCTGCTAATTGAACCTTCACACTCTGCTCTTACTGGTGCAATGTGCAATTAATGAAGATTGGCCACCAGACTGGTCCAATTTAGCCATGAAACCTCCCACACTAAAATGACAGGTGTTTCAGTTATTTTGTCCAACCCCTGTGTATATATATATATATATATATACAGTGTATCACAAAAGTGAGTACAGCCCTCACATTTCTGCAGATATTTAAGTATATCTTTTCATGGGACAACACTGACAAAATGAAAATTTGACACAATGAAAAGTAGTCTGTGTGCAGCTTATATAACAGTGTACATTTATTCTTCCCTCAAAATAACTCAAAATACAGCCATTAATGTCTAAACCACCGGCAACAAAAGTGAGTACACCCCTAAGAGACTACACCCCTAAATGTCCAAATTGAGCACTGCTTGTCATTTTCCCTCCAAAATGTCATGTGATTTGTTAGTGTTACTAGGTCTCAGGTATGCATAGGGAGCAGGTGTGTTCAATTTAGTAGTACAGCTCTCACACTCTCTCATACTGGTCACTGAAAGTTCCAACATGGCACCTCATGGCAAATAACTCTCTGAGGATCTTAAAAGACGAATTGTTGCGCTACATGAAGATGGCCAAGGCTACAAGAAGATTGCCAACACCCTGAAACTGAGCTGCAGCACAGTGGCCAAGATCATCCAGCGTTTTAAAAGAGCAGGGTCCACTCAGAACAGACCTCGCGTTGGTCGTCCAAAGAAGCTGAGTGCACGTGCTCAGCGTCACATCCAACTGCTGTCTTTGAAAGATAGGCGCAGGAGTGCTGTCAGCATTGCTGCAGAGATTGAAAAGGTGGGGGGTCAGCCTGTCAGTGCTCAGACCATACGCCGCACACTACATCAAATTGGTCTGCATGGCTGTCACCCCAGAAGGAAGCCTCTTCTGAAGTCTTTACACAAGAAAGCCCGCAAACAGTTGCTGAAGACATGTCAACAAAGGACATGGATTACTGGAACCATGTCCTATGGTCTGATGAGACCAAGATTAATTTGTTTGGTTCAGATGGTCTCAAGCATGTGTGGTGGCAATCAGGTGAGAAGTACAAAGATAAGTGTGTCATGCCTACAGTCAAGCATGGTGGTGGGAATGCCATGGTCTGGGGCTGCATGAGTGCAGCAGGTGTTGGGGAGTTACATTTCATTGAGGGACACATGAACTCCAATATGTACTGTGAAATACTGAAGCAGAGCATGATCCCCTCCCTCCGGAAACTGGTTCGCAGGGCAGTGTTCCAGCATGATAATGACCCCAAACACACCTCTAAGACGACCACTGCTTTATTGAAGAGGCTGAGGGTAAAGGTGATGGACTGGCCAAGCATGTCTCCAGACCTAAACCCAATAGAACATCTTTGGGGCATCCTCAAGCGGAAGGTGGAGGAGCGCAAAGTCTCGAATATCCGCCAGCTCCGTGATGTCGTCATGGAGGAGTGGAAAAGCATTCCAGTGGCAACCTGTGAAGCTCTGGTAAACTCCATGCCCAGGAGAGTTAAGGCAGTTCTGGGAAATAATGGTGGCCACACAAAATATTGACACTTCAGGAACTTTCACTAAGGGGTGTACTCACTTTTGTTGCCGGTGGTTTAGACATTAATGGCTGTATATTGAGTTATTTTGAGGGAAGAATAAATTTACACTGTTATATAAGCTGCACACAGACTACTTTTCATTGTGTCAAAGTGTCATTTTGTCAGTGTTGTCCCATGAAAAGATATACTTAAATATCTGCAGAAATGTGAGGGGTGTACTCACTTTTGTGATACACTGTATATATATATATATATACCCGATCATAATCAATTATCCTTTCATAATTCACCTCTGCTGCTACTGACCTCCACTCCTGACAGGTGGGCTGTAACTAACCCATGCCCCTTGGACACGTGAAGTAGCCAACCACTTCTTCTTTTATTTGCACCATTTGGGTTTATGTGGAGATTTGTATTGTGAATGGAGAGTGATGCACTAGTGATGCACTAATCTCCATTATGCCCCTATGTTTGTGCAGACATCATTCACCAACCAGCAGAGGTGATAAGTGCAGCAGTTATGAGGGAGGAATCCCTCTGACCCTCCCTCCCCAAGGTCTAGCCTGTTATTAGGCCCTGATCGGCTAATAGCAGAGCTGAGAATTGGGCTCGAAATGTCAGCAGTGGTGGGCTAGAATGTTTTTACAACTGTGCCACCTTAATGCCCTATTTAGTTTAAATGTATTTTTATACATACAGTTTATCTCTACTGACCACCTTATTAAGCACACATCACAAGCACATGTTCTTGGTCGGTGCATCTGTATGGTACTTGTTACCCATAAAATGGCCAATGGCCAATAAAGTAGGTAAGTAGATAGGTAAGTAGATGGGTTTATTCACCATGGTTTCCATGGATTAACTGAATAGGTGAATTTATAAATAGCTAATAATCACACTAATGTACACTGGTACCTAAAGTACACTAAAGTACAGTGGTACCTTGAAACTTGACATCAGTTGTTTCTGGGACAAGACGTTGAGTTTCAAGGTATTTAATGTAAAATAGTGGGGTTGTTTTCGATACTTACACACTTGAAATTGAAAAACAGTCAAAGGTTTATAAAAACAAATACAATAAAACTTGCACTTTACCTTTACTTTTTTATTGTTTTCTTACGCTTTCTCAAGATCAAGCATCCTTGATTAAGAAGCGTAAGGAAACAATAAAGAAGTAAAGGTAAAGTGCAGGTTTTATTTATTTTATTTTTTTTAATGCATTTTCTCCCCATTTTCCTCCCAGTTTAGCGCACTCAATTTTTGTCTTCCACTGCTTATAGATGCCAGATTGCATCCGAGGAGATCAAGTCGCTGTGTAGACTTTTTGTACTAAAACAACGAGTGAGGAATTTTATTAGTGGAGAGAACTTATGAGCAGCAATAATTAAGAGAAGTTTAGTGTTCCTGTGTTGTTCTTTTAGTACATTAATCCACGTTAAGCTGATTCTCACGATTTCTCAGAACCCCCCGCTATAACACAGTTTATAAGTGATACAGTGAGGAAAGTACTATACAGCTAAACACAGAGTGGATTTGATCGTTATTCATCTCATATTCTCACCTTGATGATGTTTCACCACACCGCTCACGTGGAGCGTTGAACAAAGCTGCTGTTAATTTGAAATTAAATAATTCTTTTAAAAGTCTGAACACATTGAATTTAAGGGAACGTCAAGTTTAAGGGTACAAATTTTTCCATGAAGTGCGTTGTTGCAAATATTTCGAGTTTAGGTGACGTCAAGTTTCAAGGCACCACTGTATTAGCGAACAGATAATTTAACATTGTAATAGATTTACATTTGACATTTTCAGCATTTAGCAGACACTTTTTTTATCCAAAGCAACTTACACGATGAGCAATTCAGGGTTAATGGTCTTGCTCAGGGACCCAACAGTGGCAACTAGTCTAGTACCTTAACCACTGAGCTATCACTACCCGATAGATCTCATTATTCTAACAAACACTAATTTTTTTCCCCTTTTTCTCCCCCTTTAGCGCATCCAATCGTTCAATTTGCATCGTGCTTCCTCTCTGTCTATACCGAACCCTGCCCTGACAGAGGAGATCAAAGCTAACCCATATCCCCTCCGAAACATGAGCAGCAGCTGGATGCATTTTTGCCACCCGCACATTGATGAGTTTGGCGCCACCTAGCGTTGCATGCGGAGAGACACACCCTAAGGGCACTCATTCCTCAGTGTGCAGGCGCCTCTAATCAGCCGGCAGAGGTCATAATCGCATTCTGACAGAGAGAGACCCACATCCGGTTCTTTGTCCCACCCCCCAACTGAGCAACCGGCCAATCGTTGCTCATACAGCCGCCCAGCCTCGAACCGGGGAGGCAGAGCTGGATTCGAAACGATGTACTCAGAATCCAGCTCTGGTTGCAGTGTGTCTTTTTACCGCTGCGCCACCTGAGCAGCACAAATCACCAATTTTTACCTTACATAGTCCCACTGGTTGTGCACTAAAGTTGTAAACCTTGATTTGAAATATTTAAAGTTGACTTTAAACAGTCATATTGAAATTTACACTTCTTTACATTTAGATTGAGGAGGCCAATCAGACACTAAAAACCAGAAATATCACATCGTAAAATCGCATTTACACACACCCATATAACAACCAACAGAACAGTAACCATATTTTCTAATTAGACTGCATTCTGAACACATGCTCACACCCAGTGAACATAAAGCAAGGGTCTGAGATTTTGGCAATAAAAACCCACCAAAACTCAGTTACATACAGTGAGAACTTAACATCAGTGCACCATATTTTGGTTAGTGGTTGACTTTAAACTTGGTAGCTCACTGGTTAAGGTACTAGATTAGTGATCAAAAGTACAGTGGTTCAAGCCCCACCACCTCCAAAATGCCACTGTTGGGCCCCTTAACTCTCAATTGCTTGAATTTCATTCAGTCATAATTGTAAGTTGCTTTAGATGCAAATTGAAATATACATTCACAATCAAAATAAATAAATAAAGAAAGATGTTGTTTAGAAGCAGCACCCAAAAACACCAATGTACACTTTAAAATTAAACAAACCCTTTGGCATTCAGGATTATGATTATGCAGTAAATATATATATTTTTTTACCAAAAGTAGATGCACAGTGATATCCACACACACACGTCAAGTTATTTTGCATTATTAAAGACAATGACACAATGTTTCACTTAAAAATTACTAAGCAAATAAAAATCTCTGTATGATCTGCAATATAAGTCAACATCATAAGAGCATTTGCTATCCAGATGTCATTATATAACTTTAATGGTAAGAAGTTGTAATTCAGAAAATCATAGCTGTACTGAAATAAATGGTAGTTGTGTATATGCAAATCACTTAAAAGTGAGTTAAAACAAACTGAGTTAAATTAACCACAACTCCTACTAAACACTTTCTCAACAGTCCCTCCACCCTTTCCCCAAGCTAATATATGAACTTTGCATATGGCTGCACATGGGCAAACATAACTGTTTAAAAACATCCTGTCAGAACTCATAATAAATGCACAGTAATGGTGATTCACTGTAGTTTAAAATTTTATTCATTTTTTATAATTGTCTTAATTATTTAGTGCACTTACAAACACACAGTTGATGAGATCCAGTACTTTGAAACAACCATATAGTGAGTGAGGCAAACTGAGAATGGATTTATAAAAATTAAAAGTTAAAGGAGTCCTTGAGTCCATTTAGTTCAAACAGATTACATTTGTGGCTATACAATTACTGACTGTAGCCCATTTGTTGTGTATGCTTTGTAAACCTCCTCTTAGGCCATTCCTACATGGAAAGGCACCCCCATGTACATGTGCACATGTGCTTGCTGAGGTGTAAGATTTTAGTTGTCAGACAGAATAACAGAATTAGATCATCATATAGTTCGTTTATTTGTAGTTCATTTTAAGCATATCAACAACTGCACACTTAAATCATCAACATAAACTCTTGCATATGAAGTTGCTGGTAAACAAACATCCAACAAAAATTTTTATTTTTGGCCTCATGCTCCCTAACATGACTATCCAGATAAACTAATGATGCTGTTAGTCATGCAGGCAGTATCTCAAAGCTGCTGTTTACTTGTAACAAACCACTAGCGATTAATTTTAAAAACAAATATACATTGAGAATACTGAACTAGTTAATGTTATTGTTGTGCATTACTGATTTTCACATCTTTTTAAGTACTGAATATTTTTTCTTCCTCATAATGCCACCTATTTTGTAAAGTGCACCAGATTTGTTTGCTAATGATGTGCTTTTGCTGACCTACACAAACTAATTTTCAAAAAAATTCTCAGTGGCTTTTCTTTGGTGGTGTGTTTGTTCTTAGTGGTAGCCTTGTTGGCACATCTGCACAAACATCTGCACAAAGCACACACCAAGGAAGCAGTTTTGCAACAGTTCCATCAGCATAAAGCAAGCTGGACACAACGATTGTCATCTGCTACATAAGAAACAAAATTACAATAATATGATGGTACAGACAAATTATCTGAACTCCTTTTAAACACGTAACAAACTTGTATATTACTTTACTTGATGATTATCCCTACCTCCAATCTATGTCATGGTAGAAGAGCTACTTACTCCCCTTCCACTTGAACTCTTGTACATATGTCAATCCTTCTCCTTTCCATCATATCAGCTTGCCTACTCCCTTGGCTAGTTATAGTGCCTCTGTTCAAAGGTTCAACTCTCCTTTCCACTTTCTGCCTTTCTCTGTGCTGTAGAACATTCCTTTCCCCACTTTTTTTCCCTCCTCAACAGTAGCATAGTTTTTACCAGAACCCTGCTCATAAAGGTTCCTGTTTAGGACAGTGGTAGCTTTGCTACTAGGGTCCTGGACTAGTAGTCAGAAGGTCACTGGTTCAAGCCCCGTTACCGCCAAGTTGTCATTTATTTGGGTTCCTGGGCAAAGCCCTTACGCTGTATTCATTCACTCATACTATACAAAGCTACAGCTTTAATGCACACTGTACTTGTACAGACTTGTACTTGTGCCTGATTCTAATAATCAAACATTAAATGCACCATTGCTTTACATATAACATTTTACATTACATTTTCTGCATTTAGCAGATGCTCTTATCCAGAGTGACTTACAGAAGTGCTTTCATAGTAAACATTTCATTTCCCAAGTTTTAGTAAACAACAGTTGAGGAACACATCTGCTGAAACCTGTTGGAACCAAAGTGTTTTTTTTTGTTTTTATGTTAGTAAATAAGTACAAGTCAGCTTAAGTGCTTAGTAAAAAGGTGGGTTTTTAATCGTTTTTTAAAGACAGCAAGAGACTCAGATGTTCGGACAGACGGAGGAAGTTCATTCCACCACTTGGGTGCTAGAACAGAGAAGAGCCTTGATGCTGGTCTTCCTTTAGTCCTGGGTGGAGGCTCAAGTCGAGCGAGACTAGTGGCTCGGAGGTTGCGAGGTACAGAGCGAGGCTTGATTAGACCGCGAAGGTAGCTTGGGGCTGGTCCATTTTTGGCTTTGTAGGCGAGCATCAGTGTTTTAAACTGAATACGTGCAGCTACAGGAAGCCAGTGAAGAGAACGCAGCAGTGGGGTGATGTGGCAGTGTTTGGGCTGGTTAAAAAATAGACGGGCAGCTGCATTTTGAATGAGGTCAGCTGGTTATCCAGGACAACACCAAGGCTTCTTACCTTATCAGATGGTCTGATCTGGGAGTCATCAAGAGAAATGACTAGGTCCTGGGTTGGAGATTGATCTCTGGGAATGAGCAACATCTCTTTCTTGCTGGGATTGAGTTTTATATGATGAGCTGACATCCATTGTGAGATATCTCGCAGACATGCTGAGATGCGAGCTGAGACTTGTGTGTCTGAAGGAGGAAATGACAGAATGAGCTGAGTGTCAACTGCATAGGAGTGGTAGGAGAAGCCATGGGAGGCTATGACCTTACCCAGAGAGCGGGTGTAGATGAATGAATACAAATATGATTGTCAGATAAAAAAGTAATTAGCTGAATATACTGAATGAATTTTCATACAGTATGGCATCTGTGTAATGAAAACGAGTCAAGTGTCGAGTGAAACAAAATGTTTGGTTCTATGTTCTCTGCTCTCTGTAATCCCATTTCAGCTGCTTGTGCTAGGGCCTACCAGACTGTTGAAACTGAAGTTGCAGCAGAAATGAGGTGACTTTCCAGTGAGTCTTTGCTTTATCAGACATGGCTAATTGTGTCTGTAAAGTGTCCAACCAGGCCCTTTGCACCATTGAGGCTTTAACCCAGGTAGCAAAGAGGCTAAAAACAAGGACTGTTGTCTGTGCTCCGCTATGTTGATTTTTGGGAAATGACTCCTATTTGTGCATGAAGTAGATGATGTAATTGGGATGGTCATTACCAAGAAAAAAGCCAGAAAAACCTGAGGTGATAGAATTACATTAAAAGGAAAATGTTTTATATCTCTAATAGTTTATTCTTTTTCTATTTCACCCAAGCAGAATGAGTCCCTGCTGAGTCTGGCTCCTCTCAAGCTTTCGTCCAGTAATTTAGGGGAGTTTTTCCTTGCCACTGTTGCCCTTGACTTGCTCAACAGGGGTTTTTGGTCTGTTGGTCCGGTGCTGGATTCTGTAAAGTTGCTTTATGACAATGTCTATTGTTCAAAGTGCTATACAAATACATTTAATTTAACTTGACTAATAAAACTCTGTTATGTCATATTGAAACATTAAAATATGGTGGATATAGTAAATAATAATAATAATATGCCTTTTTTTCATTTGCTTGTCACTGTTTAATGCTTTGGATAAAGACCTAAAGACATTTAGTCAAAACGGCGGCCTTGTATACAAAAAGATTTTAGCATTTTTTAAACTTTTATTTGCTAATAACATTCACATACAACTTGCCAGTTTACTATGCACCTTTTGGTTTAATTAGGCATTCTTAAGCAGTTAATAAACTATGGACCTTACATATCCAACACTGAAACTGATGTCTACTATCTTGTACTGTCTGTTTGTACAGGTGATTCAGTGGTGCACACATCACAAAGACGACCCCCCTCCACCAGAGGATGATGAAAACAAAGAGAAGAGGACCGATGACATCCCTGTGTGGGATCAGGAGTTCCTTAAAGTGGACCAAGGCACACTCTTTGAGCTCATTCTGGTCTGTTGTGGTTTTATTATAATGTACCCCCATATTTTTTTTTGTAGTAGTAGTCTTTATCGTCACTATAAATTGCAACAGGTACAATTACAGCTAAATTAGCCATCAACCTGTCCAGAACATTCAATATGACAAGGGGGGGGGGGGGGGGGGGGGGGGGCAGGACAGGATGGGAAGACAGGATAAGAAACAAGAAATAATAAGCACATTGGGAGAGTAGGAGATAAAAAAACAAACCAGCAACCAGATTGTGCTCCCTGAGGAGCACACTATGGTAACACAAAAAAAGCCCCTTACAGCACACAAGCACATGTAAACATAAGAACATAACATAGTCACACCACCAGCCACGGGTTAGGGATGTGGGGGATGAAAAGTAACCAACTACGACAAGCAGCCATCCGGCGATTCACAGCCATAACCAGCGCGCGCTGCAGACCCGTCCTGCCGTATTGGTGGAATTAAGCTAAGAGTGGAGACGTTGGGTTGGGGGTTGGGGAAAATGTTCTGTCAGTCCTTCATTCCTGTAAGCAAAAAGTCTGTACAAAGTTCGCGATAAGATTGCGTTTACAGCAGTTGCTACCCAGAATGAAAAACAGCCAGAGAGCAGGGGAGGGTAGGTACGAGATGACCCGTAGCAACAGATCCTCTGGAGGAATTTCCTTATCAGCAAGGCCGATGCTGATAACAGGGTGAGCCGAAGAGCAGAAATGACTTGTTGTTTTTTTTAAATCTGAGCACGAGTAAAAATTTCTCAACACATGCTCTCAGATTGAGTCAGTCTCTGGTTCAAACCGCTTTGCCGCATAGCCGTTAAGTTTCTCCAAGATGGAATCCATATTGCGATTTATAGTCACAGTCTGAGTTCCAATGGCTCTGCCCATCATATCAATCAAATTGGGCAGTTTCTGGGGACCTTTGACAACTGACCCAACTCTTTTAATTTCCCAATACAGCAGGGTAAAGCCTAATCCAATCAGCAAAAACCCCACAATCAAAGTTCCGAATAGGTAAACATCCTCTATGTCCTCTAACGAAAGAGGTGCCAGGCACACGACCCTCCACTTCTCCCACGAGTCCATCGCGTATCCCGCCATCTGCGTTCCGCCGGGGCATGTGGGTTCCCCTGAACCCAAACTTCTCGATGAGAAGATGGTGTCAATAGCATTCAGAGACCATTTAACCAATTCCATAATTTGTTTTTTGAAGAGCAGTGCTAAGAAAATCCCTGTAGAGTAGAGTAGACGAGACAAGACGATACAGGAGAAGCCAAGCAGGAAAGATAAGGGAGGAGAGAGAAGTGCGACCGCCTTCCACGAGAGGCTTGTTGTTTATTCACTATTAAGTTTATTCAGTTGCATGACTTGGCTGTGGGGGTGGGTGGAGTTAATGTGTGTGTTATTTCATTTGCTTTTCAATCCTGCCCAATACAATAACCTGTCTGTATATAGGGCTGTAAAAACCCTGTCTTAATTTCTTCTATTTTTGCTAATTTGACACATTCTCCAGATCGTCCAGCCATGCCTTTGTAATGTGTGTAGCATGTGGTTTTGCATTGTCTTGTTGAAAAATGCATGGACACCCCTGAAAAAGATGATGTCTTGAAGGCAGCATATCTTGCTCTAAGATCTCAATGTACTTTTCTGCATTAATGCTGCCATCACAGAAGTGTAAATTACCTTTGCCAAGGGCACTGACGACACCATCCCATGACAGACCCTGGCTTTTGGACTTGTTGCTGATAACAGTCTGGATGGTCCTTTTCATCTTTGGTTTGGAGCACACGGCATCCATTTTTTCCAGAAAAGACCTGGAATGCTGATTCATCTGACCACAATACACATTTCCACTGTGTGATGGTCCATCCTAGATGCCTCAGAGCCCAGAAAAGTCAACGCTGCTTCTGCACATGGTTACCATAAGGCTGCTTTTTTGCACAGTAAAGTTTTAAGTGGCATTTGTGCCTGTAATTCCATATTGTAGTGCTTGACAAAGGTTTGCCAAAGTAATCCCTTGCCCATGTGGTTATATATCAGCTATTGTTGAGTGTCGGTTCTTGAAGCAGTGCTATCTGAGGGATCGATTGGCCTTTGCGCACTGAAATTCCTCCCAATTCCTTGAATTGTTTAATGATATTATGCACTGTAGAGGGAGAAATATGCAAATTCCTCTCAATCTTTCTTTGAGGTACATTGTTTTTAAACATTTCAATAATTTTCTCATGCATTTGTTTGACAAACTGGAGATCCTCTGATCATCTTTGCTTATAAAAGACTCAGCCTTTCCTGGATGCTGCTTTTGTACCAAACCATGATTACAATCACCTGTTGACATCACCTGTTTGGAATCACATCATTATTTAGTTTTTTCACCTCATTACTAGCCCTAAATTATTTTTAATTCTAATTTTAATTCTGTCCCAACTTTTTCTGATTTGGAGTTGTAGATGACCCATTAATGTGGCCAAGTCAAAGTCCCTTTGAGATGCTGTAGCAAGATCTTAAATGGGCAGTTCATGCTCAAAAACCCTCCAACAACCCACCTAATTAAAACAATTCTGCAAACATTTAATTACAGTTGTTACTGCCAAGGGTGGCACAACCAGATTTCAGGTTTAATATTTGGCAATTACTTTTCATGTGAGTAATATAAGGGTATATTGAATACATTTTTATCTTTGATTAATGGAATGATCATTTAAAAGCTGCATTTTGTGTTTACTTGTGTTGTCTTTATCTGATATTAAAATTAGTGAAACATTAAAACATTTCAATGTGATTTTAGCAAAATGAGGAGAAATTGCTCTTCACAGCGTATACACACAAAAGTGGAAGCTTTTAGAAACCACAGCAATTCGACCATGAAGTACAGACCATGTTAAGTTAGAGAGCGGAATCGCAGAATGCATAAAAGTCGCCAATGCTCTGCTGACTCAATAACTGGGGTTCTAAACTTTCTCTGGCATTAACATCAGCACATATACTGTTGCACCTGGAGCTTTATGACATGAGTTTCCATGGCTAAGCAGCTGCTTTCTATCTGGAAGTCTGATGGATTATTCTGAGCTGAGTAAATGTCAGGAGATTGTTACCTGCCAGACTTGCCAGCTGTAACTTTGGTGGAGAAGGGATAATGCTGTGGTGTTGTTTTTGAGCGGTTGGTCCATATTTCGTGTGTGTGAGTGAATACTTACATTATGTGCATATACATGAATCGTAGAATATGTTATTTGGTTACATACCAGTGAATGCCATGTTGGGGGGGGGGGGCTGAGGAGGATAAGCATTTGTGAACACTACACAAGTTTACTGACTGATAGTGTTATAAAAAGATTGTTTTTTTTTTTTTCTCATTTTTACTGCCACTAATGTTTTTGTCTTTCTTCCTTAGGCTGCCAATTATTTGGACATTAAAGGCTTGCTAGATGTTACCTGCAAGACTGTTGCAAATATGATTAAGGGCAAAACACCAGAGGAAATCCGAAAGACCTTTAATATTAAAAATGACTTTACAGAGGAAGAGGAAGCTCAGGTAAATGGAAATATGTATTTTGTGCAGCTGCTATTAAAATGTGAATAAGTCGTCATCATAAAATTTTATGATCATAAAATAACAGCACCATAAAATTTTAACTAGCTTTCAATAGTCTGACTCTTACATTTTATGCAGGTACGCAAGGAGAACCAGTGGTGTGAAGAGAAATGAAGCTCACTTTGACAAACACTGTAAGAATTGTTCCCAAAAACACATTACCTGGTTGCACTGCGCTCCTCATACCTGCTGATAATTACCAGTACAATGAAACCCCTTGTGTAGTCATTGCATGATCTTCATTGCTTATGTGGTGCAAACAGAAATATAATTTAAACTGTTCTTGTTTTTATTCATCTTTATATATTGACCTAAAATAAATGTTTACTTCTTACAAATAAGACATTCAATTTATTGTGATAAAATTAAACATTTTCTCATCCTGCAACCAAGTAGATTTGATTGTGTGCTCATTCTTAAGTCAAACGGAATAGAAAAAACCCAGGATTTTTTGAGGTGACAACTTGTCCTGTGGACTTGTTTAATAATTATTGTGTTTTCTTTATGCATGGCTATTATTTTGCCTCTTATCATTGTAAATGATTATTGTAAACTCTTCTTTTCAAACTAAGTTCAAATTACTTTTAAGTTTAAAAAATAAAACAGAAAATATTCTTGTGTGTGCTTCACGTTACTCTGTTACCTTAAAAGGACACTTGATAGTCTGCTTACAATCATTTTACCCACTCCTTGAAAACAAAAGGCTATGCATAAAATTTTTTCAGACTGTAAAGAAGAACTGCATGCGTTCAGACCAGCAGAGCCTTTCCATAAGGCATGTTTTTGCAAAGGACTATTATCTTATAATTGAATGTCCTAAAGTTGGATATCTTTAAAAAGCTACTGCTTACATCACACAATTTCTTTGGCCATTCAGATGTACCTAAGTCATAGCAAAGTCATCATTCTAAAAAAAATAAAATAAGGTTCTTTCAAAGTTGTCATGGAGTGCAATAAAGCAAAGATTTTTTTTTAAGTAAATGGTGATATTTAAATTGTTGTCTAGAATTTGCCCAGTGACTGAGCTGACATGAAGATGGGATCATGTGCTTGTACATGCAAGAGTTTGTTTAAGACACCCACAGTTTCAAGAAATGCTTTATAAAACAGTTACATATGCGATCTGACCAAAAATATGTAAGGCATGATGTTATGATTCAGGTTAAAATAACAAAATTTTCTGACTGGTACCCAAACTGTATGTGCACCACTGTTTTGCTTTTTTGAAAACTTTGAAATTTTGTTACTCTCTATACAGGAAGAGAGAGTTAAATACTACAGGGTGGGCCATTTATATGGATACACCTAAATAAAATGGGAATGGTTGGTGATATTAACTTCCTGTTTTTGGCACATTAGTATATGGGAGGGGGAAAACTTTTCAAGATGGGTGGTGACCATGGTGGCCATTTTGAAGTCGGCCATTTTGGATCCAACTTTAGTTTTTTCAATGGGAAGAGGGTCATGTGACACATCAAACTTATTGAGAATTTCACAAGAAAAACAATGGTGTGCTTGGTTTTAACGTAACTTTATTCTGTCATGAGTTATTTACAAGTTTCTGACCACTTATAAAATGTGTTTAAAGTGCTGCCCATTGTGTTGGATTGTCAATGCAACCCTCTTCTCCCACTCTTCACACACTGATAGCAACACTGCAGAAGAAATGCTAGCACAGGCTTCCAGTATCCGTAGTTTCAGGTGCTGCACATCTCGTATCTTCACAGCATAGACAATTGCCTTCAGATGACCCCAAAGATAAAAGTCTAAGGGGGTCAGATCGGGAGACCTTGGGGGCCATTCAACTGGCCCACGACGACCAATCCACTTTCCAGGAAACTGTTCATCTAGGAATGCTCGGACCTGACACCCATAATGTGGTGGTGCACCATCTTGCTGGAAAAACTTAGGGAACGTGCCAGCTTCAGTGCATAAAGAGGGAAACACATCATCATGTAGCAATTTCAAATATCCAGTGGCCTTGAGGTTTCCATTGTTGAAGAATGGCCCCACTATCTTTGTACCCCATATACCACACCATACCATAATTTTTTGTGTTCCAACAGTCTTGGAGGGATCTATCCAATGTGGGTTAGTGTCAGACCAATAGCGGTGGTTTTGTTTGTTAACTTCACCATTCACATAAAAGTTTGCCTCATCACTGAACAAAATGTTCTGTGTAAACTGAGGGTCCTGTTCCAATTTTTGTTTTGCCCATTCTGCAAATTCAGTGCGCCGATATGGGTCATCCTCGTTAAGATGCTGCAGCAGCTGGAGTTTGTAAGGGTGCCATTTGTGAGTAGCTAATATCCGCCGAAGGGATGTTCGACTGATGCCACTCTCCAGTGACATGCGGCGAGTGCTACGCTGTGGGCTCTTGCTGAATGAAGCTAGGACAGCCACTGATGTTTCTTCATTAGTGACAGTTTTCATGCGTCCACATTTTGGCAAATCCAACACTGAACCAGTTTCATGAAACTTGGCAAGCAGTTTGCTAACTGTAGCATGGGAGATGGGTGGTCTCGTAGGGTGTCTTGCATTGAAATCTGCTGCAATGAACCGGGTACTGCGTTCACCAGACATCAACACAATTTCTATCCGCTCCTCACGTGTTAACCTCTGTGACATGTCAATGGCTGTAAACAAAGAGAAGCTTGTAAATAACTCATGAAATAATAAAGTTACGTTAAAACCAAGCACACCATTGTTTTTCTTGTGAAATTCTCAATAAGTTTGATGTCACATGACCCTCTTCCCATTGAAAAAACTAAAGTTGGATCCAAAATGGCCGACTTCAAAATGGCCACCATGGTCACCACCCATCTTGAAAAGTTTCCCCCCTCCCATATACTAATGTGCCACAAACAGGAAGTTAATATCACCAACCATTTCCATTTTATTTAGGTGTATCCATATAAATGGCCCACCCTGTACAAACTCTATTTCAAATCTGCTTCATTGATTCTGGCTGCCACCAAATGTGCTAGTTACTGTCTCACTGCTCGTCAGCTGAAGTACTGATTTGTCAGAACAAAAGGGGATGTTCTATTTAGGTTATTAAATTTAACAAGGGAATAGGCTAAATTTAAAGCTGAATTAAAAGGTGTTAGCACTTTTACATGTTACATGGTGTGAGGTCTTGGACAGAAGGTGAAGACTTGTTTTTGACAGGAAAATTATGAAGGGTGCACTAATCTAAAAGGATATCATGACATGAGATAAAACAATACTATTCTTAAATTCTTACAGCTGTTAGCTTTTTTCATTTGATCTCTTAATAAATTTAGAACATGCATTCACAGCAAACATCACACACAAAATCAATTGACTTTAATATATTAAAAATGAATATTCCATCAATTGAAAAGTAAATATCAGAATGCCACTTATATAAAACAAAAACAAACAAAACATTTTCATCGACAGTGGATAGCTTCTACCTCAGTCAATTATGTGAATAAGTAGTCATTAAATGTAGCACAAAAGCTGCTTTAATCTACAATTAATGAACTCTATTATAAACTAAAAATGTATGTACATTTCCATTTGTTAGGAGACTTAACTCACTGAATGAATACTGGCTGACACGCATACACAGCAAAAATTAAGAATCATTTTGTCCTAATCTTAGGACAAAATCGTTTTAATAGAAAAGTAATTTAAATATATAAAAAATAAGACAACCATACATTTTTTCAAGACATGAATGAAGTACAATTTTTTCAGAGAATTTTTTGTTTCTATAAAAACAAAGGTTGCTAATTAAGCCAAAAGACCTTAACACCTTAAATTACAAGTGAAAATGTTAAAAATAAGAAGAAGAAGAAGAAATTGACTTTGCTATTAGAAATGCCCCTGTAAATGCTGCCTCTTGCCAGCTAGCTAAACTTTTATTAGCTTGCAGGTAAAATCAGTGGAATGTAAGCACCTGACTAATATACAGTGCTGTGAAAAACGTATGTAACCCAACTGCGCTTGAGCTTAGGTCACAAACTGAAGAACTGACACTCTCCTTCAGTATTTACTGGCAAAGAACAGTATTCATGGGTCCATTAATTACGACAAGTGTTCCAGATGCAGCAAAAGCAAAGCAACCCCAGACCATCATACTACCGTACAGACCATAGGCAGGGCATACCTGTATTTTTCTTTCAAGAAAATTATTTAAAAAAATTATTTAACTTTTTTTTTTTTTTCATAATATGAAAAAATGCTTTTTGTATTTACTTGGTTTATCTTTGGCTATTATTAAAATTAGTTTGATGACCTGAAACATAATTGTGACAAATATGAAACAACAGAAAAAAAAATTAGGAAGGGCCAAATACTTTCTCACAGCACTGTAATCATATTCCCAGCAGTTTATCAAACAGTTGTCAGTCATTTCAAAATAAATTAACAAGTGTACACTTCTAGTTTTCACAGAAATGCTTAATGTAAAACTGAACATCCACCATTATGGCTGCCTTTTAAAGCATATTTATTAATTTATTTATTTACTTCTTTCACTGGGTTCAGAGCTTACCCATAAAAAAAACCCTGGACAGGTGCCACCTTTTTGCAGGGCAACCACTCTAGCTAATAAACTAGCACACAGAAAAATTGTTTGTAACTTTTTGTACAGTTACAAGGGAAATGACTGTAAAACATTTGGAATTAACTGGATGTAAAACATGGTTAAGAAAATCATGCTTTCATGTTTAGGGCCTAAATTTCTTCACCATTGTGCAAGTCTGAAAAGCAAATGAAGGAGACATTAATTTAAATAAAGCGTTAATAGCTATTAAATGTTTTGTAATCTAATCACTAGCTTAGGCAGTACTGGTGGTTTTTGTTATCTGAATGGACATGTTACAGTGCCTATAGAAAATCTTATTACCCCCTTTAAAATAGTAACTTTTGGTCTCCGTCTGAAATCAGTGGTAGCTCAGTGGTTAAGGTACTGGACTAGTAAACAGAAGGTTGCCGGTTCAAGCCCCGCCACCACCAAGTTGCCACTGTTGGGTCCCTGAGCAAGGCCCTTAACCCTCAATTGCTCATTGTGTTCCGCTCATTGTGTAAGTCGCTTTGGATAAAAAAGCGTCTGCTAAATGCTGAAAATGTAAATGTAAATCAAAACTGCTTTATTCATACTTTTTTAAATTATATTTTTTATTTATGAAATTTATTTAAATGTAACTTATGTAATTTATTTTCATAATATAATAGGCAAATGCAAGGATTTTCGAGGGTATGATGATTTTCTGTAGGCTCTGTATTTTTTTTAGTACATCCTAAACATCTTTTTCAGGTTTTAGGAGGTGGTAGGAAGCCAGACGACCTTAGGAAACACATACACATAAAAACATACCAAACTCCTTACAGACAGTGACTTAAGGTCACCAGGACCTGATTGCTGTGCACCACCTTTATTAGCCACTGTACTGGCCTGGATGAAGATAATTTAATATTCAATATTTTCAAATGTGCATTTCAAAGGCTATTTTTTTCTTGTAAATTGTAGGTAACCTCACCACAAAACAATCCATGCAGCAAACTGATAAGTCACTTGTAGATACATAAAACATTTTAACCGGCTTCTCTTGTAGGTACAATTAACACTACCAAGTCAGTGTTCAGCAGCTATGTGAATACATATATATATATATATATATATATATATATATATATATATATATATATATATATATATATATATACCCATTCCAAAAAATTTGAATATCATGGAAAAGTTGATTTATTTCCATTATTCCATTCCAAGAGTTAAACTTTCATAGATTATAGATTCAGGGCCCACAATTTAAACGATTTCAAGTATTTATTTGTTTATTTTTACATAATTTGGGCTTCCAGCTCATAAAACCCACGAAAACAGGATTTCAAAAAATTAGAATACTGTGGAGAAATCAGCCCAAATTTTGCAGGGCATGAATGTTTTAAACTGAGTGTGACACACTAATCACCTACTAAACTCAAAGCACCTGCACAGGTTTCCCCAGGTGTCATTAAATTGCTTCAGTTTGGTTCAATTGTCTCAGTTCGGTTCAATATGGGGAAGACTGCAGACCTAACAACTGGCCAGAAGACCATCACTGATACCCTGCATAGGATGGGTAAGCCACAAAAGTTCATAGCTAAGGAGGCTGGTTGTTCACAGAGTGCTGTGTCCAAGCATATCAATGGAAAGTCTAGTGGAAGGACAAAATGTGGCAGGAGAAGATGCACCAGCAAAAGAGATGACCGTGGGCTTCAGCGGATTATCAAAAAGAGAAGATTCAAGAATCTGGCAGAGATCCAGAAAGAGTGGAATGAGGCAGGAGTCACAGCTTCAAAAACCACCACATTCAGACGCATCCGGGAGATGGGCTACAACTGTCGGGTTCCTCGGGTCAAGCCACTTCTGAACCTGAGCCAACGTAGGAAGCGTCTCAACTGGGCCAAGGAGAAGAAGGGCTGGACCGTTGGCCAGTGGTCCAAGGTCCTCTTTTCCGATGAAAGTAAAGTGTGCCTTTCATTCGGGAATCAAGGTCCAAGGGTTTGGAGGAAGACGGGTGAGGAACAGAACCCAAACTGCTTGAGGTGAAATATGAAATATCCACAGTCAGTCATGATTTGGGGTGCAATGTCTGGTGCAGGTGTTGGTAAACTCTGCTTGGTAAACTCTGCTTTCTTAAATCCAAGGTCTACCAGAATGTTTTAGAGGACTTCATGATTCCTTCTGCTGAGGATCTGTATGGAGATGCAGATTTCATCTTCCAGCAGGACCTGGCCCCTGCCCATGCCGCCAGAAGCACCAAAGCCTGGTTTGATGCCCATGCCATCACAGTGCTTGACTGGCCAGCCAACTCGCCGGACCTAAACCCCATTGACAATCTATGGGGTATTCTCAAGAGGAAAATGAGGGCCACCAGACCCAACAACAAAGAAGAGCTGACAGCAAGCATCAAGGAAATCTGGGCTTCCATAACTCCCAGACAATGCCACAGGCTGATTGCCTCAATGCCACGTCGCATCAAGGCAGTGATTAAAGCAAAGGGATTCCCAACCAAGTATTGAAGATTGACATATCGTTTTGAAAGTACCATATTTTGATTGATTTGATGTGATTCTAATTTCTTTTTTTTCTGCAAAAACTGAGAAGTAGTTTGGGCTGATTTCTCCACAGTATTCAAATTTTTTGAAATCCTGTTTTCAGGGGTTTTATGAGATGGAAGCCCAAATTATGTAAAAATAAACAAATAAATACTTGAAATCGTTTAAATTGTGGGCCCTGAATCTATAATCTATGAAAGTTTAACTCTTGGAATGGAATTATGGAAATTAATCAACTTTTCCATGATATTCAAATTTTTTGGAATGGGTCTGTATATATATACACACACACACACACACATATGGGTAACAGGCCAAGAGCTAGTGGCTAAGAAACTTGCAATCATTTTAAGATTTACATCAGTAAATCTTACAAATTAACTCAAATAACACTTTTAAATAAAATGTACAGTATGTTTCAAGGAGAAAAAAATCCTTATGCACTCCAAAACTCATAAAGCCATATAATAAAGATCTGCTTTTACAGAGTTAAAATCTATTTAAAAACCATGTTTTACAATTAGGGATACTTTCAGGAAAAAAACACAACATTTTACAGCTTTAACTTTTACTAATAAGGCAGTAGTGGTGTGATGAAGCATCTTCCCAAGATTAAAAAAATAAAAATCTATTTTCCTTACTTTTAAAAAAGCAGTAAAGCACACACACACACACACATACACACACACACACACACACACACACTATAGAGGCTATAGAGACTGCAATACTTGTCATCTGCTTTTTGGCCTTGGTTATGCAAACATGCATTAAGTTCATAATTTCATAATGGTCAATAAAACCTCTGATAAATTAAATTATGCTGGTTTCGATTTTTATATCACTTGGGGTGCCATGCTGTGGAATTGTTCTTGATGTTTTAACTGTCCTGACTTTGCTAAGGTCCAAATTTGTTCTGGTCTGTGAATGAAGATTGTAGACTGATACTGTTGGAGAAGGGGAGAAGCAGTGTAAAGGAGAGGTGGGATGTGTTGTGTGATGTACAGGGGGTAATGGTGAATCTACAGGACTTCCATCGGAAGAATGGGGACTGGCGCACTTTCCTCCTTGAAAGTAGCGAATGCACTTCTTTTTTCTCCTAGGAACAGTCAAGAGAGTTATCTGTGAATAAAGCGTGGATGTAAAATGTCACAAATATGTACAATATGTACATTATGTACAATACAACATTAAACATTGGTTTAAAAAACATTAAGGGGAAGCAATGTACTTTTTGACCACTGGGTGGGACTGTAGACAACTGTAGGATAACGTGGGTTCCCATAAATTGTTTATCATATGCGCTTGGCCTGCATTCCACTGTACTTGAATTTCTGTAAAAAACACAGACCTTGAACTTAGAAATTTAAAGCGGAATTGAGAGGTCTGTGTTGGGCAAAATTTTATTTTATACACAAACTTATTCTTTACAGTGCTATGCTAAGAAATATGCAATTGTTACAGTTTGATGTTTAATCAGCATTTAGTGCAGAATCAGCCAGTGTCCCCTAAATTACCAAGCAGACAGATTTACATTCGGTGTAAAAATTGAAAGCTAGACAAATGTGATTTGTACCACTACAGTGGCCCTAAATTGCAAAACAAACTGACAGGACAATAAAACTAAATATTGAATAGATCACAAATGAACAAACTAAGAAGCAAATAAAAAAATAATAAACAAATCAGAAAATAAATGACCAAAAACAAGAAAACAAGTTACCTAATTACAAAACAGGTTATAAAAATTAAAACACAAAATAATGAAGAAAACAAAAACTTATAATCAAAACACAAACAAACCAGAAAAACAGAATAAAAAACAAAACATGAAAACTATCTAATCAGAAAACACATTACCCATTATAAACAAATTATAAATGTGTGTTTTGCTAGTTTTAATTATTAGTTTATTTGTTTCTTTGTTAATTTTCTTTGTGTTTGGGCAATGTGTTTACTGATTAGTTAGTTTTCATGTTCTTTTCTTGTTTGTTTTGTCTTTTTTGTTACTATATATCAATAAGAGATGTGACATCTGGTTTTCTTCATTCTTTTTAAATACTTATAGCAAGTTATTGTCTACATGTGTACATGCAGACCATGAAAAGTCATTTTTGCAATTGCTTGTTATTAGTAGCTGCAGATCACCATTTAATAAATAGTACAGTTACTCTCACAGTATCCACACATTACTACAGTGTTGTAAACAAGTGCTTGTTTAAGGTCATAGCATGTCAATGGGAGTCAAGTCAGGACTTCGACTTGGCCACTCCAAACTTTAATTTTGTTTCTTTTGAGCCATTCAGAGCTGGACATGCTTGTGTGCTTTGGATCATTATCCTGCTGCGTAACCCAACTGCACTTGAGCTTTATGTCACAAACTGATGAGCAAACTCTCTCCTTTTAGAGTGCAGAATTAATAGCTCAATCAATTATGACAAGTTGTCCAGGTCCTGTGGAAGCAAAGCATGCCCAGACCATCACACAGCCACCACTATGTTTAGCTCTTGCTATGATGTTCTTATGGTGGATTGGGGTTGTCTAGATGTTGTTTGGCAAATGCGAGAAAAGGCTGTGTTCTTTTTGATAAGCAGTAGTTTGAGTCTTGCAACTCACGCATGGATGCCATTTTTTGTCCCAATGCCTTTCTCATTGTGAAATCATGTACTATAACTGATGCAGTTAAGGCCTGCAGTTCATTATTTTATCTGGGTTTTTTGTGACTTCCTGGATAAGTTGATTTGTTTTTGGTCAAATATTGGTAAGAAGGGTCACCAGTGTTTGAAGTTTCCTTCATTTGTGGATAACTGCTCTCACAGTGGTTCACTGGAGTCTTAGACTTTAGAAATGGCTTTGTAACACTTTCCAAATGGAATTTCAATGGCTTTCATTTTTTACTAACACTTTTTGCGTTTGTCAAAGACAAAGAAATTCTACAAAATTCATGAGCAGATAAGTTGTTTGTCACTGACACTATAGTGTACCCCAGTATTAGTTAGAAGTATTAGTTACATGCAAAGCAGACCACAGCAGCTGGAGATAGAAAAAAAGAAAGAAAGAACAGAGTTACAATAGAAGATGAGAGGTACACACCTGCAAGGGCTGCACCAGTCCGTTTGTTGATTAAGGCCAAAGCGAGCTCGACATTTCCTAGGAGAGCCTGGGTCTGAGTGCAAGGCATGCGTGCACACATAGAAAGGAAACAGAAACAAAGGAAAATAGGAAGCCACGAAAGGGAAGAGCGCAAAGGCAGAGTCCATCAACAAATAAAGAAATGGCCAAAAAAGCCAAGTTAAGTCTATAGCAATTACCACTCTATAATGTTGAGATTCCTTCTTACAACACTTAAAAGACGTTTTAGAACTGAGGATACCAAGCAATAAATACATTTTAGGTGTTAATATTTTAGGTGTACAGGGTTGTAATTATCATATTATTCGTTTCCAAATTCTCTTACTCATTATCTATTATGGACAGGTCAGGTACCAGTACCCTCTTCCTCCACAGCCATGTCTTTGTAATGTGTGTAGCATTGTCTTACTAAAAAATGCATGGACGTCCCTGGAAATGGATGTCGTCTTTAAGGCAACATATGTTGCTCTAAAAGGTTAATGTACTTTTCTGCATTAATGCTGCCATCACAACCTTTACCAAGAGCACTGACACAACCCCATGCCATGACAGTTAGTCCATCCCAGATACTTCAAAGCCCAGAGAACCGAACATGGTTAACATAAAGTTTCTTTTTGCACAGTAAAAAAGTGGCATTTGTGATTGTAATTCCGTATTGTAGTGCTTAAAAAAGTTTGCCAAAGCAATCCACAAAACACTGTTTTTAAACAATTCAGTAATTTTCTCAAGCATATGTTAACAAACTGGAGATACATAAAGATTTAGCCTATTGTGGATACTGCTTTTGAACCAAATCATGATTACAGTCACCTGTCAACATCACCTGTTTAATATCACATCATTACACAAGTATTTTTTTTAACCATATTGCCCGTAAACTGCCTTTGTCCCAACTTTTTAACACTTTTTTTTAACTTGCTGCAGGCCTGAAATGCAGGAATGTTTGTATATTAACAAATGGAATAAAGTTGACCAAAACATAACATATCTTGGGTTCATACTGTCTACAATGAAATAAAAGTCAAAGTAAATGTAAGAAACACTGCATGTTATTTTGTTTTTTTGCATTATCTACACTGTCCCAGCTTTTTCTGAGTTGGGATTGTATATTGTGATTTTAGGTAAACTGGTCACCTTTCACCATTCTTTTATAGTTTTATTTGCCCCTTGCTGATTTCTTCTATTTTTGCATATATCATACTTTATTACTTCAGATCATCAAACAAAAATGAATATAATTATAAATTTATTTTTTTTATATATATAAAAAAATTATTTAGCACAGTCTTCATTTCAGTCTTCCTTTGGTGTTACTGCTCCTATAGGGACTGAACAGAACTGGCTGCACTGGTGCCTTGGAGACTAGGGCCCCGGTGCCCACTGTTGTTGTCAATGCTTTTGGACTGTCCCCACCAGTGCCACTGTCATCGCATTAATGAGAGTTCTGCTTTTATTGCCTGCAGAGGGTCTGCCTCCAGGTCTGCTATCAGCTTCGGCTGGCACTCCAGTCTAGTCACTATTCCAATCTTTGACCCAGTCTGACCTCTAGCCCTACTTCCGGTTTTATCGCCAATTACAGCCAACTCTCCAGTCAACTCTCCAGTCAATCTCAAATTTAGCCTTTTGGCCCGTTGCCGGTCCTGGCCGGCCCCTTAAGTGTGTCTGTGTTCTTGTTAGCATCACGCCAAGCTTTGATTTCATGTAATGTGTATCACTTATTCATTGTTCCTTGCTTCCTGATATTACAGTTGATCATATTTTTATGTCTGCAATTATGAATTAACCTTGAGTTTATTTGCATGTACTCTGACCGTTGGCATACTATGACTTATTATTTGAACAACCTAATAAATAATTTGTTGGCCCACATGGCCCTGCATGAAATAATCATTGCCCTTTAGTTATGCAACTAACCAGATTTAATTTATAAATGAATTTCATTAGTCATTAGTCTAATCAATTTAATTTGATTTAATTCAAACTAGGTTATTTAACAGGACCATTTTCAGCAATGTCAAGATAGGCTTAATGCAAATACCAGAGGTGGAAAGTAACGAATTACATTTACTCGCGTTACTGTAATTGAGTAGTTTTTTACAACCAGTAATTTTACTTTTACTTAAGTATGTTTTGTATTAAGAATTGTAATTCGCTACATTTTAAATAACATCCGTTACTGAGTAAAAAAAAAACACAAAAAAAAACAAAAAAAATCGCGTCTGGGAAACTGCTGCAGTGAATTCTGCCATGGAAAATAAACTGGTGCTAAAATAAAGGAGCTGTAATCTAGGTACAGAGTAGGGAAGGGTGATTTTAAAAGTTTTACATGTTTGGAGTTTGATGTTTCGTTATTCGATAACATAGTCTAATGTCAAAGAATGGCAAAGTTTTGTCTTACATCTTGAAGGTTTTCTTTGGGTCATTTAGTGAAAGTCACAACACTTGTAACCTTGACTTGTTTTGTTTTATGAGATTTGCAGTATGACTGGTATTTGTTGGTGATAAAAGAATCCACAATTAATGCCAACTTCAGTGGTTATACAGTTTGAAAAAGTTTTATGGGATGGTCTGTCCTAAAATGACACATTACACATCCCAAATGTTTTAAATGTTGTAACAACATGTTTTTTTCTATTTTATTTTAATTAAAAACAACTATTGTGAGATTTATATCCACTTGTCCTGTTTGCATTACACAGGAGAGACACCCCCTCCTGTTAAAGAAGTAACTAAGTAGCGTTTACTCTGAGTACATTTTAAATGAGTTACTTTTTACTTGAGTAGATTTTTAGACTAGTAATTTTACTCGTACTTAAGTAAAAATTCATTAAAGTAATAGTACTTTTACTTGAGTACAATATTTTAGTACTCTTTCCACCTCTGGCAAATACATGGTAATTTCAAAGTTTCCGGAATCCTAGCTAACCACAATAAGTTCATCATAGCCAAATAGTAATAACTTGAAATAGTGGTAAATCCTCACAGAAGTGGTCAGCCTACAAATATTCTAAGAAACATCTCATCAACAACCTATCTAGAACTTTACAAAAGATCTATAATGAACACTTAAAAAAATGCAGGTCTTACTTACATCAAACTAGGTTTATTATTACACCATTAAAAAAGTCAAAAATGGTATTCATGGAAGAGCAAGTGGTTACTAACCAACAGGAACAATCAGGATCACCTTACATTGGTTAAAATACTTTGATAAAGCTGTACTTTGATTGAGCTAATTAAAAGACATGGCTTTATAGCTGGTGTAAAGCTAAAAATAATAATAATAGTAGTGCAATGGCTCTGCTTCGGAGCCTGGGTGATATATTTCAATTAACATTTATATTGTACTGTCAAGCTAAAGTTCAATTGGGTTATGCAACACAACAACAAACATAAATCATGTGAATACAAGGTTTTGTAATGGCCCAGTCAAAAATCACTCCATTGAGATGCTATGGTTAGAACTATGGTTAGAACTATAACTAGCAATTCCTGGTTGAAAGCCCTGTAATGTGGTAAAGTTAAAGCAATTTTGAAAAGGAGATCTACAGGTCTTAGAAGTGTTTGGTTGCAGCTGGTAATGTTAAACATGTCAAGTCTGTAAATGTAAACTGCCACAATTATTGTTGCAATTAATTTGACATAGTATTTTGATGCTGCATAATGGATTTTGTAAAAGGATTTAGTGACAAATATGCAAAATAGAGGAAATCAGCAGAAGCAAATACATTTTCACAGCAGTGGTAATGCCAAAAACTGTACCAAAATTAACCATCTTGGCCTGAGTGAAAATCTGGCCAGACTGCTAATTTTAGAAGGGTTTAAGGTTGTGCCACTTTTCTTCCATTTCCAAATGCCATTGATATATTGATGCTAATGTGGCTTTAGGAATACTCAAAGCCTTAGATATTGTTTTATATCAGTGCCCTGATTTATGCCTTGCCACAAGCTGATTGTGAAGAGCCATAGACAAGTGTCTTGGTATCTTGGTATTTTTGACAATACAGTATATAACTGACAATGCATTTCTAATAATGCATTTCCTTCACAAAAAGATTTTGATTGATGTACACAGGTCTTTAGAAATTCTTAGTAGCCTTCCTCAGCTACAGTTGTTTTAAGATCCAACTGAAATGCACTTTATTGTTCAAATTCTCAGATACTTTTAAGAATCCCAGACTTAACTTTTTCTTTATGTTACTTTTTTCTTTATGAGTACCAGCCCGGGTCCTCTACAATGCACACTTCACCTCCACACCTCCACAATTATTTAGACTACCTGATATTTGGAGAAGTATTTAGCCCAGAGGTTCACATTTTCCAGTCTGGTCTGTAAATAAGTAAAGTCCTCACCAAATACATGTAAAGCTATGTTTAGACATTTTGTGAGTAATTCAAATGATTTACAAACCACCCTGTATAGATATAAAAATGTTAACATTTATGTACCTGTAGAAGAATCTTGCTGCTTTTCCTTTTTTCTCCTCTTCTTTTTGCCCTGTGGGAATAAATACACAACAAAGCTGTTTTAATAAATAACACTTGTATGAGAGAACTGTAAAAAAGATATCAACTACAGTTAACTACACCTGTAATCCTACATTCAGACCAGCAGCTAAGTGACAGATTGCAAGGTTTAGGATTATTGTTCTACTGAAAGATCCAATTGTCACCCTTTTTGTGTCTACTTGGCAGACAGATTTTGATTTGAAATGTCCTGGTACTTCATGGAGTTCATGACACCATGTACCCGAACAACATTTTCTGCTAATTTTCCAAGACTGATCCATTGGGGACTTTTTGCCTCTCCTATCATCCTCTGTACTTTGCATGGGGGCAAAACAAACTTGGTTCCTCGTTCAGGCAAGCTTGTCACAGTACCAGCCTTGTTTATTATTGCTGTAAATATAGGCATTTTCGGGTAGGTGTTCTGTTTTATAGCCATTCACCGACTTATGAGGGTCAACACATTTTTCTTTCTTTGCCATACAAATGCTCTTTTGACTGAGTGGGCACAAATTCCCACAGACATACTTCAAAGATATACACACAAAGAAAAACAAAAAATTACTGTATATATGTACAATTTCTGGTGAATATTATTTATCAAACAGACTCTTGGTTTCATAAATATGCAATAAAAATGTAAACTAATATATAAACTTAAAAACCTAATGATGTATCTTTCCTTAAAATGTCCAACAATATTAGATGCAATTAGATGCAGAAATATTCCACCGCACAGAACAAGCAGCTGCAGCTTTTAAAATATCCTAATTAAAACATACATCCTGTTAAATTTCTGTTTTTTTTTTTTTAAACACCTGTGATAAGTACTCCAAATGTAACAGCTATTGACAGAAATAAATGGGAAATACATAAAAAACTCTTGGTTACTCACATAGTTGTCTCGGGCAGACCAACTAGGATAAAGCTGCATGTGAAGCTGCCGCTCTTTCCTGGCCAGCTCATAGTATTTAGACTGCTCCTCGCGAGTTAGGGCATGCCACTACAGAACAAACATGCATTCAAACACGTACACACACACACCACACACACACACCACAATCAGTGCCAGCTTTAAACTGAAAGCAGAGAAATGTGGAAGAAAAAAGATAATTAGTTAAATGGGATAGTAGCGTGAACAGGATGCTTGTTTAGGGGTCCCTTACCCTGCGTCCTAGTATCTGATTGATAGCTGCACTCTCCTTTAAGGTGCATTCTGCAATGACTTTTGCCCTCATTTCCTTCATATAAAGCATGAAGGCGTTTAAAGGCTTCTTAATTACTGGCTTTTTGGGGTCTCTCTCTCTCTTTGACTCTGGGTGTGGCTTACTGCACAGGGTAAAAGATAAAAAGGTGAAGACAATGTATTTAATTGGTTCAATTGTTAAATATATTTAAATACTGATAAAATTCCATGTAATGTTATGTAATGTATGTAAAGACACAGTAGGATGGTTAGAGGTCTTTACCAAACAACAGTTATAGTTTTGTAAATAAATATTAACCACTTGTTTTTGTGTGATATATCCATTGACTTGCAAACTTCCAATCTTTTTCAACAGAGATTAGTTTAGAGTTTACAGAACAAAAGTAAAAAGCTTCTTACGCATACATGAACAAAAGTAAAAAGCTTCTTACGCATACATGTTCCTGTCAAACTGATCATGGTTTTGTTTGCCGGAAGGGGGTACAATCGCTGGGTGTGGAATTCCTGTGGGGTGCATACCAGATGGTCCTAGCATCAGAGAGTGGGGGAACCTTCACAAAAACAAGAACATCCAAGTAATTTATTTTACAAAGACTTGTGATATAGATGATGCTTTCAATAGGAAATGTAGAACATTTAGAAGAAGAAGAACCTTTATTGTCATTATACTTGTGTACAACGAAAGTTAGTTTAACCACTCTACAAAAGATAAAAAGAAGCAAAAGTATTTACATAAACATATGGATATTTACACAGAATAACCAGTACATACAGAAACCAGTTTACTAAGAAACCAAGGTGACTAGATGACAGTTTACACTTTACTTGCACTGACAAAATTTTTATCTGACCCTAATCAGTAACAAGTTGCATAGCCTTTTTATTTTTATATCAACTTATTGATACTCGCTAACCACAAACAGTGTTCACATAGTTTAAAGAGCATCTATAGTAAAGATAATACATGTGATTGGAAGAGGACAGGTTATTTGGTTTGGCTATTGGAATGGTTATTTGAAAAAAAACCACAACACTGTCTACATAACCAAAATGTTCAAAAAAATTGTTCTTTCTTCTAATTCTTTTTAATTCTGGATTTACTAATTCTCATACAGTACAGAATTAACATAATAGTGAAAGATCTGACAATGTCTAACAAAGCTAAACTGTCTGAAGCAAAAGCCACAAATAGCTGCAGGCACTTTGCAAGGGTAGAGGCAGCTTTTTTAGCAACTAAAGCATTAGGCACATCAGATTTCACTATTTCACTACAAAACTGACCTAAAGACAAGACATTGAGTGGACCACAAACAAAGCATAAGCTTTACACAGCATTAAGCAAAAAATTCTCTCTCTTTTTCTTTTTTTTTTTTTACCAATGTTTAACTAATATTCTACTAATTTTAACTCAATAAAAATCTCAGTAAACACAAACACATTTTTCAAATAACTTTTTAACTGCGACCCTGAATACACAAGCAGAAAAGATAATGATAATGAAATAATCATTTAATTCCCTAAAAGGTTATCCAAAACAAAATTGCATTGTGTACCTTAGTTAATATTTTACCAAATTTGAAAAAAATAAAGTGGAATTAAATTAAATTACAGTAGGTCTTCTACTTTTTAAACAACTTTAACATTAACAAAATGGCACTTTACTTGCACTGACAAATTTTTTAATCTGACCCTTATCAGAATCAAATAATTAGTGGAAATAAGCAATTAATTTCTGCTGCTACATATCCTTTTTATTTTCACATCATCATATTAATACTTATCATTTAAAGCTCACTAAGAAAATATTACCAGAAGTGGATGGTCTTACTACATTTTTCTTGAATGCATTTAAGAATTTGAGTTCCAGAGGCCTTCTTGTCTCAGATTAAGTCATTCATAACAACACCTTAAAAAGGCATTGTGCAAAATGGTGTCAAAAACCACTGCTAACCATATACCTCCCTTGAACCCTAAGAAAACAAGGTTCTGTTGACAGATGTGTTGAGAGTGGAACATTTTGGAACATATACAGGTCCTTCTCAAAAAATTAGCATATTGTGATAAAGTTCATTATTTTCCATAATGTAATGATACAAATTTAACTTTCATATATTTTAGATTCATTGCACACCAACTGAAATATTTCAGGTCTTTTATTGTTTTAATACTGATGATTTTGGCATACAGCTCATGAAAACCCAAAATTCCTATCTCAAAAAATTAGCATATTTCACCCGACCAATAAAAGAAAAGTGTTTTTAATACAAAAAAAGTCAACCTTCAAATAATTATGTTCAGTTATGCACTCAATACTTGGTCGGGAATCCTTTTGCAGAAATGACTGCTTCAATGCGGCGTGGCATGGAGGCAATCAGCCTGTGGCACTGCTGAGGTGTTATGGAGGCCCAGGATGCTTCGATAGCGGCCTTAAGCTCATCCAGAGTGTTGGGTCTTGTGTCTCTCAACTTTCTCTTCACAATATCCCACAGATTCTCTATGGGGTTCAGGTCAGGAGAGTTGGCAGGCCAATTGAGCACAGTAATACCATGGTCAGTAAACCATTCACCAGTGGTTTTGGCACTGTGAGCAGGTGCCAGGTCGTGCTGAAAAATGAAATCTTCATCTCCATAAAGCTTTTCAGCAGATGGAAGCATGAAGTGCTCCAAAATCTCCTGATAGCTAGCTGCATTGACCCTGCCCTTGATAAAACACAGTGGACCAACACCAGCAGCTGACATGGCACCCCAGACCATCACTGACTGTGGGTACTTGACACTGGACTTCAGGCATTTTGGCATTTCCTTCTCCCCAGTCTTCCTCCAGACTCTGGCACCTTGATTTCCGAAAACAGTACTTTGGACCACTGAGCAACAGTCCAGTGCTGCTTCTCTGTAGCCCAGGTCAGGCGCTTCTGCCGCTGTTTCTGGTTCAAAAGTGGCTTGACCTGGGGAATGCGGCACCTGTAGCCCATTTCCTGCACACGCCTGTGCACGGTGGCTCTGGATGTTTCTACTCCAGACTCAGTCCACTGCTTCCGCAGGTCCCCCAAGGTCTGGAATCGGCCCTTCTCCACAATCTTCCTCAGGGTCCGGTCACCTCTTCTCGTTGTGCAGCGTTTTCTGCCACACTTTTTCCTTCCCACAGACTTCCCACTGAGGTGCCTTGATACAGCACTCTGGGAACAGCCTATTCGTTCAGAAATTTCTTTCTGTGTCTTACCCTCTTGCTTGAGGGTGTCAATGATGGCCTTCTGGACAGCAGTCAGGTCGGCAGTCTTACCCATGATTGCAGTTTTGAGTAATGAACCAGGCTGGGAGTTTTTAAAAGCCTCAGGAATCTTTTGCAGGTGTTTAGAGTTAATTCGTTGATTCAGATGATTAGGTTAATAGCTCGTTTAGAGAACCTTTTCATGATATGCTAATTTTTTGAGATAGGAATTTTGGGTTTTCATGAGCTGTATGCCAAAATCATCAGTATTAAAACAATAAAAGACCTGAAATATTTCAGTTGGTGTGCAATGAATCTAAAATATATGAAAGTTTAATTTTTATCATTACATTATGGAAAATAATGAACTTTATCACAATATGCTAATTTTTTGAGAAGGACCTGTACAGTATATCCTATAACATCTGTTGTACAGCTAACACAGCGTTTTACTGTAGAAACATCATACTAACAGTAAAACATTGTTTTGGAAGTGTGATAAAACTGTAAAAAAAAAATTTTTGCTGTCTGTCTACAAGCATTTGGTTACAGTTGCTACTGTTATCAGTTCATTAGATTTGCGGTGCAACACTAAAGTAAAGTAGCAAAAGGTGATCCATACTACTAATACTAATACTTTTTACAGCACTGTACTGTTTTATTATTTTAGCCCACAACCAGTTTTATGTCTCGACGGGACTGATTTTAGTAAGGCTGAAAATAAGAAAAAGTGTAAGAGAGAAAAAGAAATGCAAAATTTTATTATTAATAAGGTTTACAAATAACAAACATTTTTTCCTCATACATGCTCACATCTTCTGAATTAAAATTTTGAGATGATAAAAATCTGTGAAACACTGAGTTATTTTCTCTGATTTGATCAAAATGATGCAGCACAAACACAAAAACATGACAAAAGCATGGGCAAGCTATGCTGTATGCAAGTTTGGAAAAAAAGGGACAGGGGACACAGTAGGTTTGTCTAAACCCTTAACACCAGGTCAGGTTTTGATAATACTTTACCTGGAGAAGGTGGAGTTGCTGGAGAGGCTGGAAGAGTAGGGCGGTCTGAAGCCACATGAAGAGAGTGGATACACAGGCTGACTTTGCCTGCAGGTAATTGGATGTGGAGTAGGAAACATAATAAATGTGAACTAAGCTTGTGGACCTGCTGCAAAATCCAGTGCATGGAATTCCTTCTTGACTGAAGTCATAACTTCAGATTACTATAAGCATTTGGGTTTAACTATAAAATGTCAAATGTGCCTCAACTAAGCCACAGCTTGAGTTCTGAATAAGAATTTTGCACTTTAAAGATCTTTGAATACAAATAAACATGTGTAATACCCCAATAATTGTTATGGGACATGTTTTATGCAGGACATGGTATATAAATGTTGGATAGCCATCTTTACATTGAATGGAATTTGCTTTTATTATTAGACATTAATACATAAGAGTTTTATGGCATCTTGGCTGCTTTGTTGAAATAATAAGGCATGGTTGTGCACTTGCAGATAGCAATTAAATATTACCAGTATCTTACCAGTGATTCTTTTTTCAGAAAAGTAGTTTTTTCTAAAATAAATGATATAGGATATGGTCAACAAAGCTGGGGAATCATTTGTATGTAAATTTGAGTAATTGTCATAATCCCTAATTTTATAAGTACAAGTATATTTATGACAATTTATGACAAGTGTCTAGACAAATCTTTAAATTGGGTGGGATGTTACTTATGTTTTTACACATACAGTGTATCACAAAAGTGAGTACACCCCTCACATTTCTGCAGATATTTAAGTATATCTTTTCATGGGACAACACTGACAAAATGACACTTTGACACAATGAAAAGTAGTCTGTGTGCAGCTTATATAACAGTGTAAATTTATTCTTCCCTCAAAATAACTCAATATACAGCCATTAATGTCTAAACCACCTGCAACAAAAGTGAGTACACCCCTAAGAGACTACACCCCTAAATGTCCAAACTGAGCACTGCTTGTCATTTTCCCTCCAAAATGTCATGTGATTTGTTAGTGTTACTAGGTCTCAGGTGTGCATAGGGAGCAGGTGTGTTCAATTTAGTAGTACAGCTCTCACACTCTCTCATACTGGTCACTGAAAGTTCCAACATGGCACCTCATGGCAAAGAACTCTCTGAGGATCTTAAAAGACGAATTGTTGCGCTACATGAAGATGGCCAAGGCTACAAGAAGATTGCCAACACCCTGAAACTGAGCTGCAGCACAGTGGCCAAGATCATCCAGCGTTTTAAAAGAGCAGGGTCCACTCAGAACAGACCTCGCGTTGGTCGTCCAAAGAAGCTGAGTGCACGTGCTCAGCGTCACATCCAACTGCTGTCTTTGAAAGATAGGCGCAGGAGTGCTGTCAGCATTGCTGCAGAGATTGAAAATGTGGGGGGTCAGCCTGTCAGTGCTCAGACCATACGCCGCACACTACATCAAATTGGTCTGCATGGCTGTCACCCCAGAAGGAAGCCTCTTCTGAAGTCTCTACACAAGAAAGCCCGCAAACAGTTTGCTGAAGACATGTCAACAAAGGACATGGATTACTGGAACCATGTCCTATGGTCTGATGAGACCAAGATTAATTTGTTTGGTTCAGATGGTCTCAAGCATGTGTGGCGGCAATCAGGTGAGGAGTACAAAGATAAGTGTGTCATGCCTACAGTCAAGCATGGTGGTGGGAATGCCATGGTCTGGGGCTGCATGAGTGCAGCAGGTGTTGGGGAGTTACATTTCATTGAGGGACACACGAACTCCAATATGTACTGTGAAATACTGAAGCAGAGCATTATCCCCTCCCTCCGGAAACTGGGTCGCAGGGCAGTGTTCCAACATGATAATGACCCCAAACACACCTCTAAGACGACCACTGCTTTATTGAAGAGGCTGAGGGTAAAGGTGATGGACTGGCCAAGCATGTCTCCAGACCTAAACCCAATAGAACATCTTTGGGGCATCCTCAAGCGGAAGGTGGAGGAGCGCAAAGTCTCGAATATCCGCCAGCTCCGTAATGTCGTCATGGAGGAGTGGAAAAGCATTCCAGTGGCAACCTGTGAAGCTCTGGTAAACTCCATGCCCAGGAGAGTTAAGGCAGTTCTGGGAAATAATGGTGGCCACACAAAATATTGACACTTCAGGAACTTTCACTAAGGGGTGTACTCACTTTTGTTGCCGGTGGTTTAGACATTAATGGCTGTATATTGAGTTATTTTGAGGGAAGAATAAATTTACACTGTTATATAAGCTGCACACAGACTACTTTTCATTGTGTCAAAGTGTCATTTTGTCAGTGTTGTCCCATGAAAAGATATACTTAAATATCTGCAGAAATGTGAGGGGTGTACTCACTTTTGTGATACACTGTAGAACATAATCTTTGAGAGCTATATAGCTATATAGCTTATCTGTTGGTTAAGAAAACAACATGTGTCATAGTCAAAAATATTGGAAGCCCTACATTTCTTTTAGTAAATGCATTACTTCTCCAAAAAATTGCACTTGCAAGTAGCAATTTTAATTGCTTTGGACTGGATTATTGACACCTTTTTAAAATGGTAAAGAATAATTGGATTTTAATCATGTGATTTACTCAGTACTTAAACTCACTTGTGAAAAGTAACATAGATATCACACCTGCAACAGGATGTGAGAACCAAAATTGTACAAAAGCATGGACAATCGTAAGGCTTTAAGTCAATCGCCAGAGAATGTAATGTTCCTGTTTTCACTATGAGCAATGTCATTAAGAAGTTTACACCACATGCCATTATAGCTGACTTCCCTGGGCATGGATAGAAAAGAAACAATTTTGGCAGATTGCAATGGACTATTCGGTTGGTAGGAGTATGCTATGGTAAGAAACCCAGGAGGACCCCACTGCTAATACAGAGACATAAAAAAAAGCCTGCCTGGAGTTTACCAGAATTTACCTGAAAAGCCACAATCCTAGTGGGATGGTACATGATTGTACCATTTACAGAAAATGAAATGCCTTTAAAGAAAAGAATACAGTTCCTTTAGTCAAACATGGTTTACAGGTTCACAGCTGTTTGGGAGTTGCTTTGCTATGTCTTGACTGTATTCTTGGCATCATGAAATCGAAAGACTACCAAACAATTCTGATGTGCAACCAGTGTCAAAAAGCTAGCTTTCAGATTTAATTATTTTTTACAATTTTATTACAGCTTACAAAACCTATTTTTATAACTTACCAACTCATTGTCGGGGGCATTTGAGCAACTCCACTGGGGGGCAAGGAATAGAAGCTGGAGATGTCCTGGGACTGATGTCGGTGAACACCTGTGAGGTACATTGATGAGAACAGGTGAGGTGGGGTACTGTTTTTAACAATATAATGAAGCATTGGTTAAGTAAGTGTATCATTAGCAGACTAGAAATCTAAGAGGTAAAATAGCCTCTTGTTAATGAAACATATTTTTTCTAAATAATTACACAGATAGTAAAAAAGTTTTTTTTTAAATCATCCTGAAATGTAAAAAAGTCACTCATAACTAATTACAAAAAGAAGAAAAATGAATGTGTTGAGCAGATGAGAACACTTATGTGAAGAAGATTCTTAAAAATACCATAGTGACTGTATTTATTATTCTTTTTAAATAATATTTTAATAATATTCATAATATTATACATAATTATTCATATTATTTAATTCATATTATTCATAAAATATTATAAGGTACTCATGTGGCACAGCGGTTTCACGTTAGCCCACTACTAAAGCACTAAGATTTTAACCTGGCTGGCCAGTTGTCTACACAGACATGATTGGTGATATCTGGGGGGTAGGGGATTCCAAATAGATCAGACCCAGAATAATACCAACAATAATAATAAGCAAATAATAATAATAAACAAATAATAATAATAATAAACAAATAATATAACAACTTAGCAAACAATGAAGGCCACTATTGTTTGAGCATCATGTCTGTTGATGAAATGCTCAAAGGTGGATGTTGATGATTTCCCACTGCTTTTACAGCAGGAGCCACAGTGTTGCAAAAGGAAGTTATGTGTCAACAGCAAGCACCTACCACTTAAGTGTAACTTGAAGATAACCTGTATTTGTACAAAAGAATGCTGTTTGATGACTGTGATTTGCCAATGCTTCAGGCATGTTTCTGGACTCAACACTATAAATTAGTTGAGATGGAATGTGACTGAGTCAATTTGCTTTCTGACTTTCCTAACAAAGCTATTCTATACAGGGTATAAACACAGCATATACGTGTCTCACACAGACCACTGATTTTTAAAGATTCTATGGAAATTTTTTGTTTTCTGGAATAAACATTGTTTCATTTCTTAACTAATTAAAAACCACCTGTCCTCTGACACACACACACACACTATTATATATACTATTTTATATATGGATAATGTATAATAATGTATAATGTATAATAGATCATTTTGCACAAATTAAAACAGATTTGCAAACTTCCAATAACGTCTCTGGGTTTCCAAGGCATGGTAATGTTTTTTTTTTTTTTATTCTGTTTCATTTGTTTTTTTTGTAGTAAAAAAAGTAATTATTAAATTGAATTAAATATTACTTTAATTTGCGTTCATGTGTAACTCTATGTGTAATATTATTTGCAATATACTGTAAAACTGTTAAAACATTTTATTTACAAATAATAATGTCAACATTTTATAGCACATCAAGCCACTTTTTTACTTAATAATTAAAGTTTAAATATTGATGTTTTAGCCTGTAAAATACTTTACCTTTTGATATTTGCAAGTTCTAGAAATATAAAGCAATTGAAATTGCTTCATATTATTGTTGTTGCTCTCAGTGGAGGCTGTAAAAGCAGTTGTAGACTGAGTAGTGGTAGTAGTAGTAGATGTAGCAGTAGTACTTATTTTATTATTTTATTCTTAACTTTAGATGGATTTGATTTTAAATAGTTACACTTTAAATAGATACTGATGTAAATGTAGAGATGGACAAAGTAGTGAGATTTTACTGATATTAGCAACTTTGAGAGTTATATTAGATAGCCTTTTATAGCTAATACATTATCAGTAAATACTTTTTGAGTTAATCAGCTGGTAATGTCAGCAAATGTCATCTAAGCAGTTAAGGGAAATTCCACAGATTATTTGGCTTGATGAAGGTAAGCAAAACTGTCTAGAATGAAATTATATATTTATGTTTATATTTAGCATATATAACTGTTAAGCTATAACTCCTTAAAGTATGTACTTTACAAATGTGTTTTTCTTTTAAAAAAATCATTGATCTCAAAAACACTTAATGTTATGTTTTTCAAGATTATTTAAAGTATGTTTTATATAAACAAGCATACAAAACATCAGCTCAATGCAAGATTATAAAAACATAGCTGTGTTTTAAACAGAGTTCAGCTGTATTTGAAGCAATTTGTAAGCATTTTGCAAAAAATACATTCAAAAAAAATTTTAATTGAAAATTCTTTAAATGATTGTTCTTGTGAAAAGATGTTCTTAAAATTATAAAGAAGCATACTAAAATGACTTATCCATACAGAGCAGATAATCTGTTGGTCACCAAAACCATAAAGTGAAAGTTTCTTGAAGGTCTACTGATGAGTGGACAGTACAAAACCGTTTCATAAATATAATATGGGTAGTACTTAAAAGCAACACAATATTATGGGCACTGCCTGTGTACTTGGCTGCATCCTTAAATATGAGATTATTTTGTCTACTGACACTTATGATTTAATAATATTTAAATCCAACAATATCTTGTTGGATTATTTAATACTATGATATTCTTGTTTACCTTTAGAAATGTCTTAATGTATTGTCCAACATACAATATCAAGTTGTCTAATATTATGTAGGTATGGATATGTTGTTATTGATCAAATGTACTATTGCCAGGGGCTCCACAGAAGTTTTTGCTTTTCTGTGGCTATAGTGAAGCTTTCTTGTGGCTATAGTGAAGCTATAATCTTCTTTGACAAGGTAAAAACAAGAGCAAAAACAAACTCAAAATGGCAGAAAGATAAATATGATTTATTTATTTATTTTCATTTGATTTATTAAGTCTGATCATATTTATTATTTTTATTTCTCTTCTTAAACAGAGACATACCTGTTTTCTGGCTCATCTCTGAGGGCAGATGCTGAGGAGCTGGGTTAAAGTGTTCATTGGTATAAGGCAGAAGTGATGTCAGTGGGTGCATCCCATGTGGCTGCTGCACCACTGACACTTTATTAGCCTACAAAACCACAGACAAAATCATATATGAGTCAAGTAAACAACATGGCTAAACGCAGATGCTCTAATATCTTAGTCTAAGGGACAAATGGCTTATTTGGAAAATCCTTCCATGGCCACAAAAGACATGAAAGAACTTGTTTTCTTTAAATATTTTGTTTACAAATGGTCTTAAAAAGCAGTGTGTTTAAAAAGCCTAACAAGCATAAAAAAGTTTAATTTTTGTTGTAAACTGTTGACTTGTAATTTTACATTGATAAATACTTCTAATTTGATTTACATATAAAAATAAAATACAAGAAAAAAGATGTGTGACAGTCTGACTTGATGTGTACCATTGTGAATTCACAGCACAAACCTACTAGGGCTATTTCAAAGGACTGGGGTTTAAATGCCATTTTCTTTAATGGCTGCAGAATTTTATACTGATTTAGCCTGACATCCTATAAGCAATTATATGCTCTTGAAGTGGTTTTCCATGTTCAGATCTTTCTTTTCCAAACCCACTGAGGTTAAATGAGCAAACATCTTTAACATATAATTATCAACCTTCTATTTAAGCTTACCCTTCATACAACTTAAGATAATTATATTCCTGTCATTATAAGATACAAAGCAGCACACCCACCCAAAGTACAAGCCACATAGTGATCTTTTGGTCACTGTGACATCAAAGTAAAATTCCAATTAGATATCAGCTTAGTGTGCCATTCATCAGTGTAATCTAATTCAGTGACCAAATGATATGATGTTAACATAAAGACATTTTCTTTTATCTTACATTTATTTGAACATGAATTATGCATTAAAGAAGACCATGTTCAACAGATCAGTAGAAATGAATGATGGATTCATGGTACTGACCACTAAGGGATCCCATGGCCCATCTGCATTTAATTTTATTCACAATGCAGATAGAACACACGAGTTTAATGTATTCTTTGGTTTTAGACATGTACAGTGCTTTTTGAAGAAAGTATCCTTTTACCAACTAAACTTTGAGTCATGTTTTAATCTATTTGAGCACTGATACTTTACACACTCTAGATAGATAGACAGCCAGACAGACAGATAGACTGATTGATAGATAGATACATAGATTGACAGACCCCAAAACAATGATCTAAAAAAATATATCCTAATGTCAACTACTATGTTTTACCTGACCTTCTTCATCTTGGTCAGGATCACATTGGATCTCAAGCCCAAACTATAAACAAGAAAATACAGCCTGCTGTAGAGCACCACACGGACACAATCCTTTTCACAGTTACTTTGCCAAAGCTTGTATTATTGGATGACTTCTTCCTCTCACATTTTTGCACTTATTTATTTTTTTATATTTATATATGGTCATCAAATTCAGAGTGAGTGTTTACATGTCAAAAACAATTTAATTGTTTAGATGAAACATATATTGTCAATATATTGTCTTTGTTCTGTTTTCAATTAATACAGGTAAAAAATTGCAATCAGTTTTTATTATCTTTCCTACTATCCTAACATTTTGAAATTGGGGTTTTATATTTATGAGAATACTTGTGACATAGTTTAGACTGTTGATTACAAGAGCACTTTGGTTTTAGCTAAGTGGTCTAAGTATGTGGGCAATAGTTAAGTCTGTGGGAGAGCAAAGTAAGTCATCAACTTTCAAAGCTGCCCACATTAAATCAACAGTCTAAAGATGGGGATGAAGTCTATATAAAGGAACTAACGTACATAAGAGTTTTTTACCCGTTTCCCTACATTTGGATAAGGTTTCACATTATTGCACAAAATAGCCTAATATTTACAGGTAAAAAGTTGATTTTTTTCCTTTTGTTTAGATTTACTGTAACGTAAAAAATAATTTCCTTTCTGAGTGAAAGTGAAATTAGCAAAAAAAATTCCAGTGGTCTTTAAAACCTGTATAGGTATTTTTGTTGTATTGTGGGTAACAGTGTGTGGGATTTTTTGAATTTGCATCTATTTTATTTAAACTACTTTCAAATCACAAAACAAACTGTAAATTACATTTAAACAGGCTGACATTGTGCTAAAATCTGGAAATGATTTGGCAGCTCTTAGATGGAGAAAATAAAAGCCAGTTAGCCAGAGGTTCAAAGGCACTACAGACATAACAAGATAGACATGTTTAAACACACACAATTCAACCATTGCCACTGCACCCACACCTGATCTTACTCTCCTTCCTAATTGTTTAGCTTCACTTAGGTGGGCAATCAAAAAATAATTTATTCACTTTGGAAATGTTTATAAATAACTAACAACAATAACTTCCTACATTTCTGTTCATTTACACTTTAATTATATGTTATTTTTTTAATAATTCTTTAATTATCATATGTCAGATTTTTGTAAACTTTGTTGCAAAAAAGTCCTTTCCTTATGATTGTTAAGTGTTTTTCCTGATTGGTTCCGGTGATTTCTGGAAACAGTGACTTGCACATTTTTAAAACCATGAGCCCATTTACATATTTTTATATAAAAAGAATATAATATGAAAATAATATTTAATAAAGAAATACAACAGCACATTAATAAATATTTCTCAAAAATAAATATTTACTCATAAACATGTTAGTGTATGGTAGGTTTGCATCTATCAGATAAAACTGAATGGATTTATAATAAATTAATTTTAATTTAATGTGAACGAATTGGCATAACGAATTCATAACAATGAATTAATATACCAGATATTCATTATTATTATTATTATTATTATTATTTGATTAGCCAGGTTTTTACAGTTTTTACTTTTTTTTAAATAATCTATAGTGTTTTCCTGATTCTTTACCATTGTGCTGCAGGGAGCAACATATCTTTTTAGTTTTAGCTTTATGTGTGAGTTCATGCCCAGTAGGCATGTTTGGAAACCTTCGGGCAGGTGTAACCACAATTTAATTTTTAAAGCTCTGTAGTGTTTATACAAACAAGACCAGTGTTCTTCCACTATAAATAAAGTGTATAAAACAGATTAACATCTGAAGAAACTGTGGAAACAATAGTCTCCAATGGATGTCAATCATACTACAAATTAAACATATTTAGAAACATGTTAAGACAGCTCTAGGAGTAATAGTGAAACCTAGGGGCTGTTTAATTTTTTTGGGTATTTCTTGAGGCTCTTTTTTAACAAAGGGAAATACCTTAATGTGTTAGACATACATTTAGATTAAATTCCACTTAACATTTAACTTAACAAAACATTTTTACATATAACAGTAAGTAAGAAATTGCTCATACACATTTACAAAAAAGTTGGGACATACAAATAAAAATACGAATCAAAATTTAAATACAAATAAAAATAAAATCAGTCATTTTAAAAATGTCCATATTTAATGTTTAACCCTATCGACTTTATCGATTTTCATAATACAGTGGATATAAGTCTCCACAACTTATAAAGCCAGATTTTTGTGATCAAAATGAGACCAAGATGAACTTTTTCCATCTTTAAAGTGACATATTGTGACTATCTGTGCAATTTCATTGAAAAACAAACTGAAATTATTTGGAGGGAAAATAAAAATTTACAAATATGAGGTTGCATAAATATGCACACCCTTAAACTAATACTTGATTTTAGGACACAATTAGTTGAATTTATATAGAACCTAATCTTATACCTGCCTTTTAGCTTAGTCGTAAAAGAAGAATATGAAGAACAAAGGTGCAGACTATGTGGTGTCATAGCTTGGGTGCCACAACACTGAATGATCCACCACCAGCAGTTAATCTGAATTTAGTAACAGAAAAAACTATCAGATGACCCAAGTGATCATAACAGACAGTAAGGGTGTAAAAGTCCAGATACATAGACTGGTGCCAGAACATGCAGAAGGTTTTACATCAGCAGGAGAACTTTAAACTGAATACGGAGCAGGACAGGTAGCCAGTGTAGCTGACAAAGAACTGGAGTGATATAAGCCGACTTTTTAGAATAAGAGAGAAATCTAGCAGAAGAGAACGCATTGGAAGATAATATATGGCTTGTTAGGGAAGTGAATAAAAAGGGCAGGATTGGTTAATTCTGAACACAGACACATCCATTATTATAAAATGGCATGCACACTTATGCAACCACATTATTTTAGCATTTTATTTTCCTCTCTAAACAATTTTAGTTTGTTTTTCAATTAAATTACACAGATTATAGGTCACAATAAATGTAGAAAAAATCTGAAATTTTTTATCTTGGCTTGATTTTTTATATCCACTGTATGGCAACTCTTAATTTGATAGTCTGGGATCTTTTGTTGGATCCAGAGCCAGTAAATTTGACAAAGTGACTGGAATTCCAAAGAAGCTAAGATAGCATTTTGCAGTGCAAAATGCAATACTCTGAGGAATATTTGTTTGGGTAGGTGTTTATTCTACAGCAAGACAATAACTTAAAGCATGCCTCCAGGCTATGACAGAACTTAAGAATACAAAGAACAAGATGGCAGGCTTCAAATTATGAAATCCCAGCACTGTTTAGAAAAACTTTTTGAGCCATTTTTGATTTCTATCATAGAAAGCATGACTCAAGCATGTTCAGATCTGCAAAAGGTGGGCACACCGATTAGTCAAAAAATTTAGTTTTTATTTGAGAGATTGGTCAACTTTAATCTGCATAATTATTACAAACCCTAAGAAAATTGTGGTGTTAAAAATACTTTGACCTGGTTTATTAGGGACATTACATATCTTGTACTGTTTTCATTTGAATACAGGCCAAAACAGATTTGCAAATAAATGGGTGTCTATCTGGGTGTCTATCTGAGATCTGGGGTTAACATGTATGGACTGTATAGGAAGGGCCACAGCCAACTTTAGTTTCTGCCAAGGACACCAAGGACTCAACCAGACTATTAGGAAGGCTGTCTCAGTACTGGGGGTGAAATTGGCCACAGTGAAGATTGTGGTTGAGAGGCAGATGCTGGCAAAGGTGTCAGCAATCATGAGGAACCCCTTCCACCCACTCCATAAAACACTACAAGAACAAAAGAGTACACTGAGCAGCAGATTGTCCCTGCTCCCCTGCAGGAAAAAAGCTTCCACAGATCATTTCTCCCTGCAGACACCAGACTCTAATTCAGCTAAAAAGCAATGCATAATCATCTTCACTGGACACTTTTACTGCAGTTTATTTAATATATGTTTCTGGTCAAGTCTGTTCTGTATGGAACCTTTTTTTTGATGAATGGGTGCAATCCTTCTTAAATACTAAACAGCTACATCATTATAATGCAGCATTCATATTCATACAGATGTAATATTAATACAAAAATGTAATTACGTAAGTAAAGGATATGTATAGCTCTTACACTGTTGTCCTACCTACAGTTTAAGTGCATGCTGATGCCTAATCTTGTTTGCCTTGTGTTGTAAATAGAGCTGCTCTTGACCCAGTCTTGCATGAACAATAAAGTATGTATAATCACATTTTCTTGACTGTTTTTTGTTATCAACATTTTGACTGCCAGATGAAGCATGGAACCAGTTTTACATTGTAACACCAACAGAACCCATTTGGGTGCTATATAGAACCATTTTAATTTACAGCACATTGGCCATTATTCTGAAGAACCATTTCATGATGCAAAGAACCCTTTAAACATACAAATAAACATGTACTTTATTTGCACGTATGTAAACCCAGACAAAAAATAAGTATAGCACATCTTTGTGCAAAATAAGCAGGATCAACAATACAAACATTTACCACTACAAGTGGCAACATCGTCATTGTTCCTTCCACTCGCAAGCAACTCAGCTTATCAATGCTGTTAATAAATTATAACTTATCCAAATAATGGATCCCTGGGCTCTCTGCTGAGTTTGTCTTGGTATGGTTTCCTCTCAGCTACTTCAGCTTTCACTGGTACGAAGGAGTATAAAAATAATGCAAGTGTATTTTCTGCTACTTTCACTGCACCGGTAAATAAAACAATACCTGGTGCCTTGGTTACATCACAGACATTAAACACACGTGTACAGTACAGTTTCCTATCAGAAATACAAAACATGCTGGCTGGATTAAAAAATTTTTAAGCATGTGTTAGGAAAATATAGTAATACAACAAATACACTGACTAGGCATAACATTATGACCACTGACAGGTGAAGTGAATAACACTGATTATCTCTTCATCACGGCACCTGTTAGTGGGTGGGATATATTAGGCAGCAAGTGAACATTTTATGCTCAAAGTTGATGTGTTAGAAGCAGGAAAAATGGACAAGCGTAAGGATTTGAGCAAGTTTGATAAGGGCCAAATTGTGATGGCTAGACAACTGGGTCAGAGCATTTCCAAAACTGCAGCTCTTGTGGGGTGTTCCCGGTCTGCAGTGGTCACTATCTATTAAAAGTGGTCCAAGGAAGGAAGAGTGGTAAACCGGCAACAGGGTCATGTGCGGCCAAGGCTCATTGATGCATGTGGGGAGCGAAAGCTGGCCCGTGTGGTGGTCATAATTAGTGTAACTAGTTATGTTACACTAACTAGTTATAATTAGCCTAATTAGTGTAACTAAGCTTAACTGCTTTCTTTGTAAATAGACTGTTTTATATTGATACAAAGAACGTTACCACACATACTAAGTTTATGTGCATCAATGACTGTGTTCATTTGCTGCATTGCTTGTGCTCATTCTGAAAAAAGACAACCTACATGCACAAGCTGCTAGCCATTCATTTATAGTGTTAAGGCAGTATAAAGATATGTGAGATATCACCCTAAACAAAGTAATATTTACACAAAGCTTTTAAATAAAAAAATGAAAGTGTACTGTGTACATCATACACATGCGTTTTACCTACAAAATGTAAACTGTTTAATTAAAAACCTTACATATAAGCCATAGTATGCTACTTATGTGCACATTGTCTGATGTTTCTCATAAGTACAGTGTATCACAAAAGTGAGTACACCCCTCACATTTCTGCAGATATTTAAGTATATCTTTTCATGGGACAACACTGACAAAATGACACTTTGACACAATGAAAAGTAGTCTGTGTGCAGCTTATATAACAGTGTAAATTTATTCTTCCCTCAAAATAACTCAATATACAGCCATTAATGTCTACACCACCGGCAACAAAAGTGAGTACACCCCTAAGAGACTACACCCCTAAATGTCCAAATTGAGCACTGCTTGTCATTTTCCCTCCAAAATGTCATGTGACTCGTTAGTGTTACTAGGTCTCAGGTGTGCATAGGGAGCAGGTGTGTTCAATTTAGTAGTACAGCTCTCACACTCTCTCATACTGGTCACTGAAAGTTCCAACATGGCACCTCATGGCAAAGAACTCTCTGAGGATCTTAAAAGACGAATTGTTGCGCTACATGAAGATGGCCAAGGCTACAAGAAGATTGCCAACACCCTGAAACTGAGCTGCAGCACAGTGGCCAAGATCATCCAGCGTTTTAAAAGAGCAGGGTCCACTCAGAACAGACCTCGCGTTGGTCGTCCAAAGAAGCTGAGTGCACGTGCTCAGCGTCACATCCAACTGCTGTCTTTGAAAGATAGGCGCAGGAGTGCTGTCAGCATTGCTGCAGAGATTGAAAAGGTGGGGGGTCAGCCTGTCAGTGCTCAGACCATACGCCGCACACTACATCAAATTGGTCTGCATGGCTGTCACCCCAGAAGGAAGCCTCTTCTGAAGTCTCTACACAAGAAAGCCCGCAAACAGTTTGCTGAAGACATGTCAACAAAGGACATGGATTACTGGAACCATGTCCTATGGTCTGATGAGACCAAGATTAATTTGTTTGGTTCAGATGGTCTCAAGCATGTGTGGCGGCAATCAGGTGAGGAGTACAAAGATAAGTGTGTCATGCCTACAGTCAAGCATGGTGGTGGGAATGCCATGGTCTGGGGCTGCATGGGTGCAGCAGGTGTTGGGGAGTTACATTTCATTGAGGGACACATGAACTCCAATATGTACTGTGAAATACTGAAGCAGAGCATTATCCCCTCCCTCCGGAAACTGGGTCGCAGGGCAGTGTTCCAACATGATAATGACCCCAAACACACCTCTAAGACGACCACTGCTTTATTGAAGAGGCTGAGGGTAAAGGTGATGGACTGGCCAAGTATGTCTCCAGACCTAAACCCAATAGAACATCTTTGGGGCATCCTCAAGTGGAAGGTGGAGGAGCGCAAAGTCTCGAATATCCGCCAGCTCCGTGATGTCGTCATGGAGGAGTGGAAAAGCATTCCAGTGGCAACCTGTGAAGCTCTGGTAAACTCCATGCCCAGGAGAGTTAAGGCAGTTCTGGGAAATAATGGTGGCCACACAAAATATTGACACTTCAGGAACTTTCACTAAGGGGTGTACTCACTTTTGTTGCCGGTGGTTTAGACATTAATGGCTGTATATTGAGTTATTTTGAGGGAAGAATAAATTTACACTGTTATATAAGCTGCACACAGACTACTTTTCATTGTGTCAAAGTGTCATTTTGTCAGTGTTGTCCCATGAAAAGATATACTTAAATATCTGCAGAAATGTGAGGGGTGTACTCACTTTTGTGATACACTGTACATAATTCTAACCTAAAATAAATCGTATACATATAGGACACATTTTATAAGAACATTTACAGAGATTAGAAACATTTTTAAGGAGAAACTCCATGCCACTAAACAGAGTGATGTGTCCTTGATTGATAAAAAGGTGCAACATCCAAAACGGTTAAGTACTGAATATAATGTCAAAATAAAATTGCATCATTGGTAACGTTTATCTCATTTTTTATTGCAGATATTTTTAAGCTCAAATTGGATGGCAAGTGTATCTCCACAGATTCAATGGAGTTTAAGTCTGGACTTTGCCTTAGCCAATCTTTAAGGACATTCAGAGACTTTACTTCAGTGTTGTTTTGGGTCCCTGCCATGTCAAAATGTAAACTGTTCCCACAGTTTACACTTGTGCTGAAAGAGGTTCTCTTTATAGATTTTCATTCAGAAACACCCCCACAACATAATGCATGTATTAGCTAGATGAGACCCTGTTTTTTTTTAATCAGATATAGTGCTTGTTTTTGTCCTTCATCTTATTGACCAGATAATCTTCTCCCTCATGTTGTTGCTCATGCAGATGCTCAATTGGGCCAAATTGCTAAGTTTAGGCTTAAACTTTATGGCTCATTTTTGTACTGAGAGTGCAGTGTAAAATGTAGGCCCATATAATCCAGATGTGTGCCTTTTCAGATTTTTTCCAATCACTTCAAGTTGAAACAGACGAATAGATACAGATACATCACAGAGATACATCACAAGAATAATTAAAGCAAACAGGATGCATCTGACCACAATTTGAAAAGCTACTGCAAAGGATCTAAAATTCTTTTATAAATGAGGCATTAAAGTTTTTATTTTTATTTTTAAACATTCTTAAAACAACTTTTCACTGCTGGGAAACACTGAATGCAAGGTGGATTGCCCTGGATAATTCATTGCAGGACTTTGGCCACCCCCTTGGACATGGCAATCATGTCTGTTTTGACACCCAGCTGGCTGACAGAACTGTTGAGATTCAAACATGAATCTCAGCAGTGGTGGGCTAGCTTAATAGAGTGCTGCACCAACTAAACACTGGTAGCTTTTTGATAATATTGTTAAAAAATATGCTCAAATGTATAAACAGTAAAAAAAACTCTGTTTATGGTTTTCAGAAATGTCATTATTTGTGGAGGGAACTGTAGCATACGATACATAGTCTACTATTTGGACAAAGCCTGACTTTACTGGCAGTAATAAGAATAACATACACATACATTTTTATTTATTACTTGACCAATTTCTTCCTAATAATTAATAAGATTTTTATTAATTACTTCGTGTTGCACATAAAAAGAATACAATTTCTTTAATGTCCCCAAAAGCACCATATTTTAATCCTATTCTTATTTATCCTAGTAAAAGCCCAAAAGAGCCAATCAAAAAGCATCCTAAATGTGTGAAGTGAGTGTTAATGCATTTTAAGTGGAACCATGCAGCACTAAATGATTAAAGGATCAAGGCAACCTCTGAAGATGATATAATCCTTTGTGAAGATCTGCAATGTGCCATTACAACACTTTTATCCACACATATATTATTCCTCCCTCTACAGTACATTAGTTAAATCCCTTTCCATTTGGCTTACATCTATGCTATTAGCTCACTGCAGCCACCCTCCTTTCTCTTTAATCTCTTGTACATTTCTATTGAGTATTTATTTGATGTTTAGACACTTTCATCTCAAAACACAACAAGAACCCTCATATTGTGTGGTGTCATTAAATCATTTTGTTGTAAAGTTAGATGGATAAGGAATATATGATAACATGGTCCATGTTAAATGTCTCTCTGCAACATGGTTAAAAATGTGCCCTGGTATAAAGCAGACCATTTACAAAGGCTTGAGAGCAAACTGAATTTGACCACTAGTCTGTTTGTTGCCTTCTCCTTTGAAACTATTAAGTCTATCTACAACATGTGAAGTTTGATTACAAAATTGCCTCAAATTCTATTAGCGCCTTGCAAAGGCGCATTGATGGTAACCTGCCTGTTTTACCTTTCCTTACAATGCAGTTGCAGAACAGTTTCCATATACTGTAGGTAAGTTGTTGTTTTATTGCTGGCCAGTGCTAACAGAAAAAAACAAGAATGCAACAAGAATGACTATTGTATTCTACTCTGTCAAGGTCTAGGTCACTGACCAAAGTTTAGTTAAATTCTTTAAGTCTTTAAATTTCCTCTCCAAGCCAGAGCTGCTGGAAATCTCTGCCCATTTTTGTACAGATCAGTTAGTAAATATGTGCAAAGAGGTGTGGGTAGAACTTCAACTCTACTGATAAGACTGATAAGATAATTATGTACAGTGTATCACGAAAGTGAGTACACCCCTCACATTTCTGCAAATATTTCATTATATCTTTTCATGGGACAACACTATAGACATGAAACTTGGATATAACTTAGAGTAGTCAGTGTACAGCTTGTATAGCAGTGTAGATTTACTGTCTTCTGAAAAGAACTCAACACACAGCCATTAATGTCTAAATAGCTGGCAACATAAGTGAGTACACCCCACAGTGAACATGTCCAAATTGTGCCTAAAGTGTCAATATTTTGTGTGACCACCATTATTATCACTGCCTTAACCCTCCTGGGCATGGAATTCACCAGAGCTGCACAGGTTGCTACTGGAATCCTCTTCCACTCCTCCATGATGACATCACGGAGCTGGTGGATGTTAGACACCTTGAACTCCTCCACCTTCCACTTGAGGATGCGCCACAGGTGCTCAATTGGGTTTAGTCCATCACCTTTACCTTCAGCTTCCTCAGCAAGGCAGTTGTCATCTTGGAGGTTGTGTTTGGGGTCGTTATCCTGTTGGAAAACTGCCATGAGGCCCAGTTTTCGAAGGGAGGGGATCATGCTCTGTTTCAGAATGTCACAGTACATGTTGGAATTCATGTTTCCCTCAATGAACTGCAGCTCCCCAGTGCCAGCAACACTCATGCAGCCCAAGACCATGATGCTACCACCACCATGCTTGACTGTAGGCAAGATACAGTTGTCTTGGTACTTCTCACCAGGGCGCCGCCACACATGCTGGACACCATCTGAGCCAAACAAGTTTATCTTGGTCTCGTCAGACCACAGGGCATTCCAGTAATCCATGTTCTTGGACTGCTTGTCTTCAGCAAACTGTTTGCTGGCTTTCTTGTGCGTCAGCTTCCTTCTGGGATGACGACCATGCAGACCGAGTTGATGCAGTGTGCGGCGTATGGTCTGAGCACTGACAGGCTGACCTCCCACGTCTTCAACCTCTGCAGCAATGCTGGCAGCACTCATGTGTCTATTTTTTAAAGCCAACCTCTGGATATGACGCCGAACACGTGGACTCAACTTCTTTGGTCGACCCTGGCGAAGCCTGTTCCGAGTGGAACCTGTCCTGGAAAACCGCTGTATGACCTTGGCCACCATGCTGTAGCTCAGTTTCAGGGTGTTAGCAATCTTCTTATAGCCCAGGCCATCTTTGTGGAGAGCAACAATTCTATTTCTCACATCCTCAGAGAGTTCTTTGCCATGAGGTGCCATGTTGAATATCCAGTGGCCAGTATGAGAGAATTGTACCCAAAACACCAAATTTAACAGCCCTGCTCCCCATTTACACCTGGGACCTTGACACATGACACCAGGGAGGGACAACGACACATTTGGGCACAATTTGGACATGTTCACTGTGGGGTGTACTCACTTATGTTGCCAGCTATTTAGACATTAATGGCTGTGTGTTGAGTTATTTTCAGAAGACAGTAAATCTACACTGCTATACAAGCTGTACACTGACTACTCTAAGTTATATCCAAGTTTCATGTCTATAGTGTTGTCCCATGAAAAGATATAATGAAATATTTGCAGAAATGTGAGGGGTGTACTCACTTTTGTGATACACTGTATATGAATTATATAATGAGTTATAGTATCTCAGGGTGCATTACTAAACAAAATATCACATTACATCATTACTTAGTAGTGCAAGTACATGAAAGTAGTTAGTACAGAAAAGTAGTTAGTATAGTAGTATGCAATATGGGACAGTGCCCTGATGTAAAGAAAGGCTGATATGCAATGTTGGTTTATTCGCTGTCTGTGCACTTTGCCAGGCCAATTGTGATATTCTAATGATGATGGTAGAAAAACTGTTTACATATTTTGTCCTGTGGTTCCTTCTTAAAACTGAAACCATTGGTATGTTCTGTTGTAATAAATAATTCCACCTAGATGCCTTACTTCCAAAACGTCTGCCATCACTATATGCAGTTATGAATTTGCAGTTCTACTAATCCTATTTTATGCTTTTATCTGTACTTTAATCCATAATAAGCTTTACCCAAAATGTTTTGTTTAACCACAGTGCTGTGCACCATTCCTTTCAATATTATACTAAACTGTTATACTGACACTTATTACAAAATTATGTAAATTTTTGTCACCTAACAAACTAGATTTTCCTTAAATTAAATTAAAGTCTAGTTAATTCAAAATTATCGATTATAATACCTGTGATAATTCCAAAAATGCCTGCCACTGTCACTGTCACCTTAATCTTGCTAATATTGGTCAGAATCTCTGTTTTGTTAGTAACACAATATAAATAAAATCAAACTCAGTGGAGGTGTCAAATCTGAAACATCCTGAAACAAAACTGCATTGTACCCTAAGACACTTAGTCCAACTCGCCTTGATTCAATCTCCAAGACTCATATATTGGCTACATATGTTTATGATTACTCATGTGTATGATTACTTGATGATGTAACTGCTAAGTCAACACATCTGTTTTTAAAGTAAAAAGTGGAAAGTTCTTGAATAGTCACCTGATTTAAATCCAATTGATCCTACGTTCCATACGCTGAAAAGAAAACTTTACGGAACAAGGTCCCAACAAGCAACATGCAAGAGCTTAGAATAGGCCTGGCAAAACATCACCAAAGAAGATACTGGTGATATCTATGAATTACAGTCTTCAAGCAGTCATTGCATGCAAGAGATATGCAACAAAGTACTAAATATGACTGCAATAAGATACCTATCATTGCTATGTCCAACGCATTATGGTTCTCTGAAATGAGGGGAACTGTGTAAAAAGTGTTGTAATTTCAACATGGTGAAAGTGAAATATATGGGAATACCCTTAAATTCCAGTCTGATTTGTCCATTTTAAATTTAAAATCATGGTACATCATGGAAATATCAAGAAAAAAAAGGTTTTTGTCCCAAACATTTTGGAGGGCACTGTATATATACTACATGGATAAAAGTATTGGGACACTTACACATTACACTTACAAGAGCTTTAATGATATTCCATTCTAGATCCATATATATACAGTGGGGTCAAAAAGTATTTAGTCAGCCACTGATTGTGCAGGTTCTCCTACTTAGAAAGATGAGAGAGGTCTGTAATTTTCATCATAGGTACACTTCAACTATGAGAGACAAAATGAGAAAATCCAGGAAATCACATTGTAGGATTTTTAAAGAATTTATTTGTAAATTATGGTGGAAAATAAGTATTTGGTCAATAACAAACAAGCAAGATTTCTTCTTTAAGAAGCTCTTCTGTCCTCCACTCGTTACCTGTATTAATGGCACCTGTTTGACCTCGTTATCTGTATAAAAGACACCTGTCTACAGCCTCAAACAGTCAGACTCCAAACTCAACCATGGCCAAGACCAAAGAGCTGTGGAAGGACACCAGGAAGAAAATTGTAGACCTGCACCAGGCTGGGAAGAGTGAATCTACAATAGGCAAGCAGGTTGGTGTGAATAAATCAACTGTGGGAGCAATTGTAAGAAAATGGAAGACATACAAGACCATTGATAATCTCCCTTGGGGTCAAGATCTCATCCCGTGGGGTCAAAATGATCATGAGAACGGTGAGCAAAAATCCCAGAACTACACGGAGGGACCTGATGAATGACCTGCAGAGAGCTGGGACCAAAGTAACAAAGGCTACCATCAGTAACACACTACGCCGAGAGGGACTCAAATCCTGCAGTGCCAGGCGTGTCCCCCTGCTTAAGCCAGTACATGTCCAGGGCCGTCTGAAGTTTGCCAGAGAGCATATGGATGATCCAGAAGAGGATTGGGAGAATATCATGTGGTCAGATGAAACCAAAATGGAACTTTTTGGTAAAAACTCAACTCGTCGTGTTTGGAGGAAGAAGAAAAACCCAAGAACACCATACCTACTGTGAAGCATGGGGGTGGAAACATCATGCTTTGGGGCTGTTTTTCTGCAAAGGGGACAGGACGACTGATCCGTGTTAAGGGAAGAATGAACGGGGCCATGTATCGTGAGATTTTAAGCCAAAACCTCCTTCCATCAGTGAGAGCATTGAAGATGAAATGTGGCTGGGTCTTCCAGCATGACAATGATGGCAAACACATCGCTCGGGCAACAAAGGAGTGGCTCCGTAAAAAGCATTTCAAGGTCCTGGAGTGGCCTAGCCAGTCTCCAGACCTCAACCCCATAGAAAATTTGTGAAGTCCGTGTTGCCCAGCGACAGCCCCAAAACATCACTGCTCTAGAGGAGATCTGCATGGAGGAATGGGCCAAAATACCAGCTACAGTGTGTGCAAACCTGGTGAAGACTTACAGGAAACGTTTGACCTCTGTCATTGCCAACAAAGGTTATGTTACAAAGTATTGAGTTGAACTTTTGTTATTGACCAAATACTTATTTTCCACTATAATTTACAAATAAATTCTTTAAAACTCCTACAATGTGATTTCCTGGATTTTTTTTTCTCATTTTGTCTCTCATAGTTGAAGTGTACCTATGATGAAAATTACAGACCTCTCTCATCTTTCTAAGTAGGAGAACCTGCACAATCAGTGGCTGACTAAATACTTTTTGGCCCCACTATATACAGTGTATCACAAAAGTGAGTACACCCCTCACATTTCTGCAGATATTTAAGTATATCTTTTCATGGGACAACACTGACAAAATGACACTTTGACACAATGAAAAGTAGTCTGTGTGCAGCTTATATAACAGTGTAAATTTATTCTTCCCTCAAAATAACTCAATATACAGCCATTAATGTCTAAACCACTGGCAACAAAAGTGAGTACACCCCTTAGTGAAAGTTCCTGAAGTGTCAATATTTTGTGTGGCCACCATTATTTCCCAGAACTGCCTTAACTCTCCTGGGCATGGAGTTTACCAGAGCTTCACAGGTTGCCACTGGAATGCTTTTCCACTCCTCCATGACGACATCACGGAGCTGGCGGATATTCGAGACTTTGCGCTCCTCCACCTTCCGCTTGAGGATGCCCCAAAGATGTTCTATTGGGTTTAGGTCTGGAGACATGCTTGGCCAGTCCATCACCTTTACCCTCAGCCTCTTCAATAAAGCAGTGGTCGTCTTAGAGGTGTGTTTGGGGTCATTATCATGCTGGAACACTGCCCTGCGACCCAGTTTCCGGAGGGAGGGGATCATGCTCTGCTTCAGTATTTCACAGTACATATTGGAGTTCATGTGTCCTTCAATGAAATGTAACTCCCCAACACCTGCTGCACTCATGCAGCCCCAGACCATGGCATTCCCACCACCATGCTTGACTGTAGGCATGACACACTTATCTTTGTACTCCTCACCTGATTGCCGCCACACATGCTTGAGACCATCTGAACCAAACAAATTAATCTTGGTCTCATCAGACCATAGGACATGGTTCCAGTAATCCATGTCCTTTGTTGACATGTCTTCAGCAAACTGTTTGCGGGCTTTCTTGTGTAGAGACTTCAGAAGAGGCTTCCTTCTGGGGTGACAGCCATGCAGACCAATTTAATGTAGTGTGCGGCGTATGGTCTGAGCACTGACAGGCTGACCCCCCACCTTTTCAATCTCTGCAGCAATGCTGACAGCACTCCTGCGCCTATCTTTCAAAGACAGCAGTTGGATGTGATGCTGAGCACGTGCACTCAGCTTCTTTGGATGACCAACGCGAGGTCTGTTCTGAGTGGACCCTGCTCTTTTAAAACGCTGGATGATCTTGGCCACTGTGCTGCAGCTCAGTTTCAGGGTGTTGGCAATCTTCTTGTAGCCTTGGCCATCTTCATGTAGCGCAACAATTCGTCTTTTAAGATCCTCAGAGAGTTCTTTGCCATGAGGTGCCATGTTGGAACTTTCAGTGACCAGTATGAGAGAGTGTGAGCGCTGTACTACTAAATTGAACACACCTGCTCCCTATGCACACCTGAGACCTAGTAACACTAACAAATCACATGACATTTTGGAGGGAAAATGACAAGCAGTGCTCAATTTGGACATTTAGGGGTGTAGTCTCTTAGGGGTGTACTCACTTTTGTTGCCGGTGGTTTAGACATTAATGGCTGTATATTGAGTTATTTTGAGGGAAGAATAAATTTACACTGTTATATAAGCTGCACACAGACTACTTTTCATTGTGTCAAAGTGTCATTTTGTCAGTGTTGTCCCATGAAAAGATATACTTAAATATCTGCAGAAATGTGAGGGGTGTACTCACTTTTGTGATACACTATATATATATATATATATATATATATATATATATATATATATATATATATATATATATATATATATATATGTGTGTGTATATATGTGTATATACAGTATATATATATATATATAAAAGATTAGGATGTGTGACTTTGGGAACCAGGGAGGGCTCTGTGTGGACCAGTCAAGTTCTTCCACACCAAACTCTTGCCACTCTGCCATGAAGGCCAGATTTATGAAGTGCTGTAGAGATGGTTGTCCATCCATCTGGTTCTATGATCTTCGCTTCTTTTTTGCTACCCAACCAAGGCCCTTCTTGCCTAGATGCCCAATTTGGCTGGATGGCCAGCGTTGAGATTGTTTAAGGCTGTGCCCAGGTTCTGCCATTTCAGAATGAGGCCACTGTGGAACAGTGTGTCTGATTCTGGGTACATCTAAAGTCTTAAATATGTTTTATATCTTTGCCTCAATCCATGCCTTGCCACAATCGCAAGGATAATTAAAGCAAGCAGAATGCCTGACCATGATTTGGAGTGACAAAGCACAGGGTCTGAACACTTTTGTGAATAGAATATGACAGCTTTGATATTTAAGTAATTAATTAATTAATTAATTTATTTATTTATTATTATTATTTAAGGTGTATCAGTTCGAAGTAAAATGATCAAGGAGCAAAAACAATACTTCGAGTATCTAAATAAACACTATGACCAAGACTTTATTCTACTTTAGACTGAACTGAAGAATGGTTGACTAATGTATTATTTTATTATTTTTTGTTATTATGCTATGTAAGGCACATTAATTTTCTTTCTATTTAGTATCTATTTGCTTATTTCTAATTCACTGAATCCAGCCAACCTATAGGCCACTCAAGAAGGTTGGATCCATATTAAATATGATTTCTCTCAAGATTTCTTCCTCAGGAAGTTCTTTCCTTGCCATTGTTGCCAGAGCCTTGACCATAAAGCGTTTTTGGACCTGTAATCTGCAAAGATGCTTTGAAATTATGCTAATTGTAAAAGCACTATAGAAACTAATTTGTGGTGCTCATTAAAGAAAAGGCCCTTAACCCTCTCTGCTCCAGGGGCTGACCCTCCGCTCTGACCCCATCTTCCAAAAGAGCTGGGATATGTGGAAAAGAATATTATTGTACTGTACACCTGTATATGCATATATGACAAATAAAGGCATTCTATTCTACTTTTCTATTATATTATATATTAATTGCACTTTTTAATTGTTTGGGAACTAAGGTCACTAACTACTGAAGACAGCTATTCTTGTTTTATATAAACTTTAGCTGTTCAGCAGTCTGTAGTCGCAGTTGTCTGATTCTCCTTTTGATGATACAGTTTTAAAGAGAGACTGCTGGCAGACCAATCAAGCACACACACACACTCACACACACTGTGTCTAAAAGCCATGATGTAGTGTGTGCAGAAAGAGGCCTGGCACTGTCTTGCTGACATAACCATGGACCTTCCAGGAAGAGACATTTCCTTGTTGACAGCATGAGCCTTTTAAAAATCCCATTATACACCTTTGCATCATTGTTACTTTTACACATATGCAAGCCACCCATTACATGGGCACTGATGCCATACAATGTTGTATTTTGCATCTTTTGCTAATAAAGTCTGGATTACCTTAATATCAAATGAGCTTGGGCCAAGAGAACTCTTGACATTTCTGCATAAAATTAATGTATGGCTTTTCTTTGCATAATGAGGTTTAATGTTGTATTTCTTGATGCAGTAACAGACTGTTGGTGAAAGATCTAAATAATTTGCAATCTTTGTTTTTGAACTGCTTTGGTGACATGCAAATTGGTTATGCCTAAAAGTATACTTCAAAACAGTATTGGTTAAAATCTGCCTTCAGCATTAGGCATTATACGCACTACAGATAAGAAAGCGGATCAAAGATTTATATGGCAGGAATGTTACTTAGAGCCAATTTAGGAAAGTTTAAGTCCCACGATAATTTGTACAAGCAATGCACTTAAACAGTGATCTCTTTGCTAAGGTTAACTTATATGAAAAGGAAATTCAGCAAAAAACTGAATAAAAAGCTGCTGCAACATGTTAAAGATGTGTTAGAGCTTGAATAAATATGTAGCTGATCACATGGACAAAGCCAATGCCTTCAAAGAAAAAGTCTTGTGGTCAGATAAAAGATTTACAGTATGTATTTGGCCACAATGACCAGAAGTATATTTAAAGAAAAAAGAGCGAGTCAATTAAACCGGAAGTCCCTGTACCAACTCTGAAGCATGATTACTAATTCTTAAGCACCCTCTTAAACTTATCACTCAGAGGAATAAATCTGGGATGCAACAGGGTGTTACAACAGGACAATGACACAGAACTAAAAAGTATGTGTTCCAATCATTAAAAAAATTATTCTATAATTTTTTGTACTTTTTATGCACACCGAAGTTTGATAAATTATTTAAGTTATAAACCAGTTCAATGACAATATGCCTCACAGCAAGATTGCAAATAATTTAGGTCTTTCACAATTTACAGTTTATAATATTATGAAAAGACAGAGAAACTCAAAAGAAATCTCAGTGTTTAAAAGCCAAGGGTGGAATGTTTGTAACTCAGGCAATACTCTTTGAGAAATCATTATGCTACTGCGATACCACATGGGCTCTAAAGCCATCAAGAAATGCAACCTGAAATTGTTTTATGGAATAAGATACAGTGGAAACACGTTTTGTGGTCAGACCACATTCAAGCTTGTTTTAGGGAAAAATGATTGATTCTACGTGCCAAAGATGAAAAACACTGGCCAGGCTGTTACTAACAAAAGGTGCAAAAACTAGCATCTGTGATGAAATAGGGGTGCATCAGTGTCCACAGCATGAGTGATCTGCGTTTCTACATGGGTGATCTGCATATCTACATGGGTGATCTGCATATCTACATGGGTGATCTGCATATATATATATATATATATATATATATATATATATATATATATATACAGTGTATCACAAAAGTGAGTACACCCCTCACATTTCTGCAAATATTTCATTATATCTTTTCATGGGACAACACTATAGACATGAAACTTGGATATAACTTAGAGTAGTCAGTGTACAGCTTGTATAGCAGTGTAGATTTACTGTCTTCTGAAAATAACTCAACACACAGCCATTAATGTCTAAATAGCTGGCAACATAAGTGAGTACACCCCACAGTGAACATGTCCAAATTGTGCCCAAATGTGTCGTTGTCCCTCCCTGGTGTCATGTGTCAAGGTCCCAGGTGTAAATGGGGAGCAGGGCTGTTAAATTTGGTGTTTTGGGTACAATTCTCTCATACTGGCCACTGGATATTCAACATGGCACCTCATGGCAAAGAACTCTCTGAGGATGTGAGAAATAGAATTGTTGCTCTCCACAAAGATGGCCTAGGCTATAAGAAGATTGCTAACACCCTGAAACTGAGCTACAGCATGGTGGCCAAGGTCATACAGCGGTTTTCCAGAACAGGTTCCACTCGGAACAGGCTTCGCCAGGGTCGACCAAAGAAGTTGAGTCCACGTGTTCGGCGTCATATCCAGAGGTTGGCTTTAAAAAATAGACACATGAGTGCTGCCAGCATTGCTGCAGAGGTTGAAGACGTGGGAGGTCAGCCTGTCAGTGCTCAGACCATACGCCGCACACTGCATCAACTCGGTCTGCATGGTCGTCATCCCAGAAGGAAGCTGACGCACAAGAAAGCCCGCAAACAGTTTGCTGAAGACAAGCAGTCCAAGAACATGGATTACTGGAATGCCCTGTGGTCTGACGAGACCAAGATAAACTTGTTTGGCTCAGATGGTGTCCAGCATGTGTGGCGGCGCCCTGGTGAGAAGTACCAAGACAACTGTATCTTGCCTACAGTCAAGCATGGTGGTGGTAGCATCATGGTCTTGGGCTGCATGAGTGTTGCTGGCACTGGGGAGCTGCAGTTCATTGAGGGAAACATGAATTCCAACATGTACTGTGACATTCTGAAACAGAGCATGATCCCCTCCCTTCGAAAACTGGGCCTCATGGCAGTTTTCCAACAGGATAACGACCCCAAACACAACCTCCAAGATGACAACTGCCTTGCTGAGGAAGCTGAAGGTAAAGGTGATGGACTAAACCCAATTGAGCACCTGTGGCGCATCCTCAAGTGGAAGGTGGAGGAGTTCAAGGTGTCTAACATCCACCAGCTCCATGATGTCATCATGGAGGAGTGGAAGAGGATTCCAGTAGCAACCTGTGCAGCTCTGGTGAATTCCATGCCCAGGAGGGTTAAGGCAGTGCTGGATAATAATGGTGGTCACACAAAATATTGACACTTTGGGCACAATTTGGACATGTTCACTGTGGGGTGTACTCACTTATGTTGACAGCTATTTAGACATTAATGGCTGTGTGTTGAGTTATTTTCAGAAGACAGTAAATCTACACTGCTATACAAGCTGTACACTGACTACTCTAAGTTATATCCAAGTTTCATGTCTATAGTGTTGTCCCATGAAAAGATATAATGAAATATTTGCAGAAATGTGAGGGATGTACTCACTTTTGTGATACACTGTATATATATATACATATATGGGTGATCTGTATATATACATGGGTGATCTGCATATTTACATGGGTGATCTACATATCTACATGGGTGATCTGCATATATACATGGGTGATCTGCATATAATTGATGAAGAGGCTCATTTTAGTATTTTGGAGAGAAATATGCTTCCGTCACATCAATGTTTTTACCCAGGAACTCCATATATAATTCAGCATGACAATGCCAGGCCTCATTCTGCAACAGCATGGCTTCATAGACATAGGGTGCATGTGCTTAACTGGACTGCCTGCTCCTATTAAAAATGTATGTTACATCATAAGGAGGAAAATTAGACAATGGCAACCACATTAGTAGCTCAGGTCTTGTATACAACAAAAATACGCAAAAATTAAATTAGCAAAACAGCAACAATTAGTATCTTTAATTCTGGTATAATTAAAAGAAAATCCCAGCTTGTGTTGCAGGTATCAAGTTCTAAATTTGTTTATCACTAACAAACAGAAGTTCGCCTCAAATGGCTCAAAATGGCTATGAAATTTCTTCACTTCCTTACTGCTTTTGGCAGAGAGCAGGTCAACGTAATTGACTAACATAAAATGTGGCCACTACCTCTTTAACTTAGAGCTTGAAACCATAGCTATGCCATAGCCCACCGAAAACACTGCTGCGTGTTTGCCTCTCTAGCAATCCAGAAAGTTTTTAGCTGGATGACAAACAGTGGCTCTTAGATAAGGCATTTAAGATGGATATAACCAGCATATTGAATGACCTTAATTTAGAGCTGCAGGGCAAGGACAAAAGTGTGGTGAACATGATAAGCTCTGTGAATGTTTTCAATCAAAAACTGAAGTTAGTTGCAGTGTCACAACTTAATGAACTTCCAAAACATGTCATCAGAGCTGGAAAAGCAGTGGGACATAAGGATGAAGTAAACCTTTTTTAAGGTCAATCTCGATGACCTCAAGCTACAAAATATGGACATCCCTGTTCTATAGGGTTTAAGTCTGAGCTTTGTCTGCACCACTTATGGACATTTTAAGACTTGCCCAGAACCACTCCAGGCTAGGTTTTGGCTGTTGCAAAAACTTTTAATCATCTTATTAATCATCTCATTTCTGATTATTCTAAAACTTAATTGGAGTCCATCTGTTGCAACTTGAACTCTAACTATTTACACTGCAAAGTCAAAGAAGTAACAGAAAGTACAACAGATCTGGCTGCTTAAGACAGTGAGATAAATAATTTGTAAAAAAAAAAAAAAAAAAAGAATCCACAAAAAATGATTCAATGTCCATTCAATCAAGCATCTGTCATGGCTATCTCAGTTAACCAAAACCCCACTGAAACCTGTAAAGTAAGATAAAGAAAAGAAAACCAAAAGAACTTAAAAGATTTAAAGTTTTTGAATTGATTTTTGTTTGTTTTTGTTTTAAGTCCTTGCTCTGGCAAATGGTGATTGTTTAAAGTGGATGCTAAATGGAGATTTGGCAGTTCACCCATGTAAAGAGTCCTGCCCTGACAAGCGGACTAATGATGTGACCTGTGACTCAAGAGAGCTGATACACCCCAGGTGGCAGGTTTTCCTTTTATATTGTAACTGCTCATTAAATCTTTGTCAGTGCACAATGATGGATTGCTTGATCCATTTAGGTTTTTGCTGATGCAGAATGTCAGCAGTCTCTTGTTTTTTGGGAGCTCGCCCCGATGTTTCAGTGTCTAAGACCTCGCAAGAGGAACGCTCTTGGAGAGCGGAAGGTCCAAGTCATGTTGTAATGTCATCGTTTCCTGGGGTGAGACACACCCATAAATCCACTTGTTGCACAGAAAGTTCCCCTACTGTCCACATGCTGCCAGAACAGCCTGTTATATTGTGACGTACAGTTTTAAATCTGCACTATACAGCACTATACTCTTTATTGTCTCCATAGCAGGTTGCGGACTTTTATTCCATTATTCCTTTGTAACTTTGTATTTATTAATTGGGTGCTTTATTATTTTAAATTCTCCCTATTTAGTTCATGCTACTTAGTTTATTCAAATTTCTCCTCTTTAGCTCTGTGGGGATCGTGCCTTTTACTCTCTCTAGTGAGGCGTGTCCAGCCCCATTACAACAAAGCAATAATTTTTAAACATAGTTAAATAAATGTTTCCTTAAAGACAAAAACTCTGGAAAACAAATAATATTATTACTTAAATATCACATATCTATTTTATTTACAGTATCTGTAGTAATTGAGACAATTAACAACAAAGGACTTCTGCAGTATTACAACCTTTTCAATCTTTACAAGCATTTACCTATTTAGGTGCCAAATTTTTAGAGCTGTAACATAGTTTCTACATACTTGTACTTAGAGAGCTTAAAAGTTTCCATTTGCTGACATGTTAGCAGTTACTTTTTTTTCTTAGGTAACTGAATCTTGCTTCTTGCTTGCTCTATTTTCCATGGTAAACCACAAGACCTGACAACTGTACTTACACCTTACACAAACCCAACATTTATGTAATATGAACAGAATTGTAATAGACATATACTGAATTATTGTAATAATAATAATACTGCAGAACAGAACAATAGAATTAAATATTTTCAAATCAAACCTACAAGTCCATATAGGTAGAGCCTATTGCTGAAAGAAGTATGGCTTGAATATATATATATTTTTTTATATAATTGCTTAATTGTTTGTTTTTTAATTAATTTAATTAATAATAAATTTGGCTTGCATAATAAAGTCAGAAGATTTTGGTGTTAAGAGACATCGCCAGTTATCTGTGTGTGGGTATATGTTCCTTGACAGCGTGGATGGGAAATAGTTAAAAGACAAGACTGCGTCTGACTGTTTGAAGTCGTTCAAAGTGAGGTGTGCCAGGTGCGCTACGTGGTTTTTAACTTCTGTGTTTACTACATGCTCCCTTCCGCCATGGTTTAGCTTCACACATTCTGTTTGCGCTCCTTTCACTCATCAGATAAGAAAGAGGAGAATAAGACTTCCACCCTCAACATCTTTTCCACATACAGGCATTTGCACTCTTGCAAAAATTCAGATACTCACACATTAACATATACATACAAAAAACAAGACTGCTGTTCGTCTAACCGCACTACGCCCCGTCTTCACTCTACTTATGTAGAACAGCTTGCCCTTGATATCACTGAACACAGGATGTAAGATGTATGTCAGCAGAGCAGTTACCACAGTGTTTACGCCATACATGTGTGTTGATCACAGCTGAATGGCAATTAAAACACACACACACCTTATACACTCTAAAAATGTGTTCCAAAAGCAGATCTGTTCAGTGGTTGCTGTCATTAGAAGCATTATGATAAACCCACAAACACAAAAAAGTGTCAAGAAGTACAAGATCTGGGTGTTTTCCCATGTAGATGCTTGCACACATTTAGGTCACTGGTAGGATATGGAAGTTTTCATTAAAAGTCTTAGATTTATTTACAATGCATTTGTATATTAATGGCCTAAATGTTTACCACAGATGTTTGGGTGGCAAAGCGCTCTATTACACTACCCACCACCACTAAGATCTAGGTAAAAATCTCAGCTGTGCTATCGCCCAATCAGCCATCTACACAGACATAATTGTCTATGCATGCAGGGGAGGGGGCGAAGCCCTGCATTAGACTGGTGCCCTGTCCAGGGTATTTCCTGACTTGGGCCCATTGTTTTCAGGTGGAACCAGACCTGATGTTACCCTGAGCGGGATAAAGCGGTTAATGGAAATAGATAAATGTTCACCAAAGTAATCACTGTGCTATTTTTAAAGGTTTAGCTCTCTTTTATCTATAGGAGTTTGTTCTCAATCCCACATACACAGCTTTGTTTACAGCAAGTTAAATGTTTCCAGTTGGTCCCCAGAACACAGGGGACTCAGCTATATGGAAAATCACATTCCTAACATCTGATAGGTAGCAAGCAGTCAAATTAAGAAAGCTCTCCCTTAGAAAAAATGACTTGATGGTGACACCAATTTTATATGCAAAAACACCAGCTAAATGACAATATGGGATGACCACAGAGCTCAGAGATTTAGTGTTTAGTGTTCACACAAACCAATTCGCCAGTTGCTTTTTTATCTGATGCATACCCTTAAGGTGGAGTGGTTAAACAAGAGCGCCAAAACAAAACAAAAAACATACAAGCTTTTGACAATTATGTGTTGATGTCACTAAATAACAATCTATAGCATGTCACAAATTTTATTGCCAAAGACTACATGCGACACATAGTCATACAAATTGTTATTAATATCACATAGCCAAACACGTTCTAATAATACAAACTGTATGTTTAAGCTTAATTAAAGTAACTGGCAGTAAAATGCTTTAAACCAAAAAAGAAAAAAACTAACAAAAAGAAAATAATTTTGATCTTTCACCATTTATTGTACTAAATATTGTAAAGGCATTCGGTTGGCGTGGAAGGTCTATTACGCTAGTGCACCCAGGTTTTAGTAATGCTATCACCAGGGTGGATACAAGGACATGGATATGATTGGCTATGTTTGAGCACTATGGCGTATCCAAAGCCCTGCAATGGATTGCCCTCACATGGCATTGCATGAAAATGCTACTGTGATAAATATAGCCACATGGACTTGGAAACACTTTTGGAAAACCATTGTCACTTAACACAGTCAACGACTGCATAGAGAAATGTAAACTCAATCTCTATTAGACAAAGAGAAAGAAATATATCAACTATGCAGGAATGCTAACAAGCTCACAACCCAAGCTCATCACAGATATACCAAATGACAGTAAAAATGTGCGCTGTGGTCAGATGAGTTCAGATTTCAGATTCTAGTCATGAAAAAAAATCTAAAAAAATTAGTAATTTATTTTAAATTAACTACATTTCATTCTACAACTGTCAAGTGACATTCACCCAAATTGGCAGCCATCCAACTCATTGATACACGGTGGCAGCGAAGAGTTGTTTTTGCCCTCTGCCAGTCTGTGCCTTTGTTGTCTCTTTTGTCTGCTGTTTGTAGAACTAACAGAACTAATAGAATTGCAGTGTTTCACTTCAATAGCTTCGAAAGAAAGAAAGAAAGAAAGAAAGAAAGAAAGAAAGAAAGAAAGAAAGAAAGAAAGAAAGAAAGAAAGAAAGAAAGAAAGAAAGAAAGAAAGAAAGAAAGAAAGAAAGAAAGAAAGAAAGAAAATATTCTATATCGCCACATATGGAGAACTTGTCCCACTTCCCACAGGGACAACCAAAACCACACACATCCCGAATTAGTGTGGCCCAGACCCAGTGGAGCCTCTACAGCTGTGTGAGGGCCACCCATCATGGGTGTGATCACAGCAGCCTATTCCCACTCCCATCTGATTCTCATCTGAGACATATACATTTATGGAAGCACACGTGTGCATGGGCATGCAGAAACTAAGCAAGTTTTGTATGATTTAACACAAGGCTAGCATTAAAATATCCTACCCTGTACTACCCTAACTACTCTTTGTGTAAGGGGTACATGTCTACATATGTAGATGTCTTTTAAATAAAAAAAAAACTTTAACAAAAGGACTCTGCTATAGTGAACTTATAACAATAATGGATAGCTACACTTTCAGTAAGGGTACTAGCTAGCCAGGCAATCTTCATAAACACTCACTGGCAGTAGAATGGGTAACCCTGAAAAGTTTAATGATTTTGGTTGCCAACTTTTAACAAGCTTAGCCAGTTATGCTTCTTTTTTTATTTTAAAATTTAAGTTGGAATCAGGAATGCAAATGCCTACCTCATTTAACAATAGGTCAACCGGTAACTGAAAACTTACAGCTTCCCTTTACAATATAAAACACAATTCATCTCAACATGTTTTTATGTAATGAAAAACAGTATAATGTGAACATGGCAGTAACATAGAACAATAAGATGAACGTAAACACCATGAGCAGAACCAGTTAGTCATTTAGAATAAGATTTTATACAGAGTTGGTAGCAAACAAAAAGCTAGACGCTAATAATAATGAAAAGAGATAAAGTCAGTATTTTAAAGTGTTTCCTGTCAACAGTAGTGTTTTTACTACATGATTTTAAGCAACGTTATACCTTACTACTTTTATACTGGGGACATGTTGTTAGAAAACCGACACTGACACAGGATGAAGATGCAAACTCCACACAGAAAAAAACCTGGTTTTCCAACCAGAAATCAAACCCAGGCCTTTCTTGCTGTGAGGCAACAGTGCTGCCCACTGCACTACCATGCCACCTTTAAAACAATCTTAGTGCATTTTTTTTGTTTGGGCAGGGCAGTGGTAGCTCACCAGTTAAGGTACTGTACTAATAATCAGAAGATCGCTGGTTCAGGCACCACCACTACCAAATATGAATACGAATACCATAACATAATACCGTAATTATTGTCATTGTACAAGTACAATGAGATTCTGTGTGCTCTACTTGGGAAATAAAATATTAAAAATATACGTAATATACGTAGTTACAAAGTTGGATAGCAGTATATACAATCAGTCCAGTGGGGAAGTGTGCAAGGTACAATGCTATATACAATCAGTCCAGTGGGGAAGTGTGCAAGGTACAATGCTATGTACAATCAGTCCAGTGGGGAAGTGTGCAAGGTGTGTAATGCTACATTTTACATATAAACAGGCATATGTATAAATGTACAAATGAGAGTTTGTGCATAGAGGTAGTAACAGAGAATCCAGGAAGTAGAGACTCCCGGGTTCCATTTAAGGTGTCCCGTGCAAAGTACAAGTACCAAGTACCTCAATTGCTTGAGTGTAATTTTGGGCAGCTTGAGGGCAGTTGTAGTTAAGGTACAGGGCTAGTAATCTAAAGGTTCCTGGTTCAAGTCCCACCACTGCCAGATTTCCACTGTTGGGCCCTTGAGAAAGGCCATTAATCCTCAATTGCATAGACAATATGCTGCCACAGTACTGTAAGTCGCTTTGGATAAGTGTCTGCTAAATACTGAAAATGTAAATGTAATTAGCTACAACTATACGTTGCTCTGGAGGAACATGTCTGCTAAATGCTATAAATGTAAATGCTCATGTAAAATCCTCAGAATAGAATGGTACCACTGTCTTTAAAAGAAATGCATGTGAAACCGCATGTGCACTGAGGATAAGTCTCAAATCAGCAATCTGAGCTCTAATTTGTGTAGAGACCTGTACCTCCACTGTAAGTTTAAATCAATCAATGCTTTTTGTTGGTTATATGTTAAACAATTAATCACAGATATCTCTAGTTTGAATGTCAGAATTTTATAGTATTTAGTATGGTCACATATATAATAGGTAAACAATGGAAGAAAACGTACACAAGCTTCTGATGAGCAGCTCAAGCTCAAATGCTTGAAGTGAACTTGACTTTTAAATGCTTAGCTTTTTACTCAGATTAATATCAGAGCAGTGGTACACACGGAATTTAGGAATAAAATGTTACTGTTTAAGCCCCACCACCGCCAAGTTGCATTGTACATTTAGAAATGTAAATCACTACTGATTAAGGTGTCTGCTAAATGCTGTACATGAAAAAATTATATGATTTGTAATAAAAGACATTTTATTACACTTTATAGGATTTTTTTTCTTTACCATATTTATAAATACTGAGCCTTTGTGACCGCTAACTTAATTAAGGATTCACATTTACCAGTGAAGAGTATACAAGAATAAAAGCAATAATAATTTGCTCATGCTAAGTATCTGTTATGCTGCACATAAAAATTGCCAGTAAATTGTGGCCTTTGTCTTTTACCCTGTGTAAAATCAGCAAAACAAAAACAAACTGGAGAACCATTTTAAACATTTTTACCCTTCCCTTTTTTTTCTTATCATAGATTAAGTGAAAAGCTAATTTTGTTTTAAATGGGTGTGTAACAGCATATAGCTCCTAAATTGATAATTTAATTCATACATTCAGTTAAACTTTAGGCAGCATGCTCATTCCTGCTGGACTGCCTATCAAGCCAAATATAACAATTTTATAATTAAAATACTAGTTGTATACTGCCCACATTAACACATATTATGATGAAACCTGAGCAGTATAATATACAGTGTACTCTAGCGTATTCTAAAGACCTAAAGATTCTAACAAATTTGCAAGGGCAAGTGGAATGTTTTAGTTTCAATATGATCTTCAAAGAAATATCCCCTCATGATTTTTTTCAGAAAAACCCCATACCTTTTAATCAAACCACAGTTACTGTAATAAGACGTGTGACCACATCTGCTTTAGTGATTACTCCCACACATTCAAAAAAATGACAATCATTAATAAATAAAGTTTTTAATGTGTAAACACACTTACTAAAGCAGAACATAACTAATGCTAATGCTAATACTAAAAATGTAATTTTGTCAAAAAAATTTGTTTATAAGTATATATACATTCTTACATTATAATGGCACAATGATCAGCAAAAAAAAAGTTTACTTAAGTAAATAAATAATTGTTTGGCTAGCCCTACTACGACATGAGCAAGCACACGACCATATAATACTTAAACAGTATAAGATGTGTTTGTATTGTCTGTAAAGCACATCTGTAATAAGATCAAATATATGCTTTGTACAACCCCAAATCAGACGAAAATTGGGACAGTATGAAAAATACAAAAAATGGAGTACATCTTTATTTTATTGCAGAGAGAGTGTACCCAATATATTTCATGTTTTGTCTGGTCATATTTCATTTGTTAATATACATCCATTTCTGCATTTCAGGCCTGCAACAAGTTAAAAAAAAGTTGGTACAGGGGAAATTTAGGGCTAGTATTGAGGTTAAATTGCCAGGATATGTTGTGGTATTGGGTTGTGTTAGTGCCCTTGGCAAAAATAATATACATCTCTGTGAACCCTGTAATGTTGCACACATTAAACCGTGTTGGCAGAAAGAACGGGAAAAAATTACAACAAACACTCGCTTAATATCCGTAGTGCCAAAGCGTCTTTTAAGTGTTGTGAGAAAGAATATATTACAAATTTGACAAATATTATATCACATTTTGGAATGTATTGCAGGCCAACAATGCAGGAATAGTTTGTTAACAAGGGAAAAGAAGTTGACCAGTCAAAACATAACATTTCTTGGGTTCATACTGTCTGCAATGACATAAAAGTCAAAGTAAATGGTTCATACAGTTCCAAGTTTTTCTGATTTGGTGTTGTATAGTAAAGTATAACCTTTGTAAGGAACTATAGACTAAGGATGGAGACAAAATAGGCCATCTTTCCTTTTAACTGTTTTGGTAAGAATGAATACTAATGGAAAATTGTGTAAATTCAGTTCTATACAAGGTATCCCTGCTGGCTGTCTATTTTTTGCTACACAAAAAGGTTTTAAAATAATTTTGCATGTTAAAAGAAAAATGTCATATAAACCCTATATAACCCATGTAAAAAAAAGAAATTGCTCCTTTTAAGAAATGAATGTGTAACTAGCAACAACTGCAACCAAACAATAATTATAACTGAAAATCAATCACATCACTGTTGTGCAATTTAGGCATGCTCCACTGTGCATAATTGCTTAAATTTAGGCACACCAGAGAAACCTGAACAGCATGTTTGGAATTTTACAGCTCCATGGGGTTCAAGTCAGAATTTTAAATAAGCATCCCCAAAACATTACTTATGTCTTGTTGCTCAACACAAATTACAGTCAAATTACAAACTGTTGACTGGACATTTTCCTTCAGGAGTTTCAGGTAGATTGAACAATTCAAGACTTTGTCAGTTCTGTCAATGGCAGGTCACCCAGGACATTAAGCAGCAAAACATTTCCACAACATCACATTACCACAACCATATTTGACTGGGTAGCATAATGTTCAAAGTGCAATGTTGTAATACCTTTACTCCAGATGAAACTCATGTCTTTTTTGTATTTTAAACTTATTAAAACAGTATTACTAATGTATTGGGGGTGTTTTAAGCAATCTGAAGACACATTTGCTTAATATAAATTTTGGGTAGCATTGTTTTTACTCTGACAATCTCTCGTTTACACTATTTTGTACAGTCTCTTTCGTTTACAATCAAAACACTGACATTAAGCAAGTAAGGCCTGCATTCCTAAAATATTTATCTGGGTTCTTTTGTGATTCTGAATGAGTCACTGATGAGTTGCTGGAAGAACTCTGGTAGGCCATCCACCTCTGGGAAAATTCACCACTATTTTTAGTTTAGTCCATTTAAAGCTAATGACCCTTAACTGTAGTTCACTAATGTCCCAAAGCTTCAAACCATGCTGATATTTCTTTCCTTATTATTCCTTTCTTAATTTATTTTGATGACAGGGAAGTGTGCTGCTTGTTGATACCTTTGGGCCACTTTCACATTGCTGTAAAAGTTTTGGTTAAGTTTAGATTTAACAAGGCTAACATTTATTAAACATAGGTCTGTCTATTCTAACTCAATCAATTATATGTAGTTATTTAATTAATTCCATTTAAAATAAGTTAAAATAAGAGTTTTCAACTCTACTGTATGTCCTCCCAGTCAAAAATAAATATATACATCAATGTACATACTGTGAACATAAACAAACAAGAAAACAAGACAAACACTATGAAATAACAATAACAGTTGTTCACTAGAAATACTGCAGATGTTTACCCATTTACAATAAGTTTTTTAAATAAAGAAATAGGAAGTTTTTTAAAAAGGGATAACAAAGCGAGATATTCCCTGGTTCGAAACTCGGTGTTGCCACCAGTCGGCTGGGCGGCATCTAGCGGGCATAATTGGCAGTGCCTGCAGCAGATTCTAATTGGCCACCGTATCTGCAGGGTGGGGGCCGGACTATGTGTGGGTGGGTGGGTCTTCATACGCTGTGTAAGGACCCTGATTGGCGGAAGAGACGCCTGTGCAAAATGCATAGGCGAGAAGAGGAGGGCTGTGCACGTGTCGAAAGAGGCGTGTACAGTGACCTGCTCACCTTGGATGCAATCTGGCATCTATCAGCAGCGGAAGACAAAATTGAGTGCGCTAAATCGGGAGGAAAATGGGGAGAAAATGCATTAAAAAAATAAAATAAAAAAAAGTCCAACAACCAGTTTATTTGGCTGCTTTCAGCAGTCCAAAATTATGGTAATCCTAAAATTTCATAAAATGTATTTCTTGTGGTTTTTTTTTTGATAATGCTATGTCTATAATTACTGTAACCATTTTGAAGCCCTGACCTACCTTTCTTTACTTTATAGGTACAATATCCTGTTAGATGTCTTTACTTGACCAGACTGTTGCAATCATTGTTATACAGAACAAAGACAAAAAGTAACTTACAGATGGTGACACTGGTCCATTTGGAAGGTAAGTATCTGGCAACATTAAAAATGGGTATCCAGTGTACGTTGGCGCTTTGTACATCCCACCATCTTGAGGCTTTGAGACTAAAAAAAGAAAAGAAAAAAAATTGAAAAAGCTAGCTAGCTATTTAAGATTAATGATCAGTAAGAGAAGAATTTCGCAACAATTACAAATATGTTAATAAACGGTTAAATAATTATAAGAACTACAGTATTACCAAAATGACATGTATAAAATATACCCTAACCAGCTTAAGGAAGCTAGCTTTTGATTTAGTATCATATAAAAAACCACGTACTGTATGTTAAAGAACGTTATATAATCAGCGGTGGAAACAACATACTATGTTAAAACAACATTACTAACATTTCCCCCTCCCCCCGCCAAGGAAGATAAACAACACACATTGAAGAGCAGTAATACAAAAAATATATCTTTATAAAATGTTGACTGCATTTAATTTTATATTAGATAGTATTAAGTGCTATTACTTTAATGTTCCAACTAGAATACACTCACCATCATCAAGATGTTGCAAATGCTCCCTGTGTTTCTCCTCGTATACTCTCAGTTCGTCCTGCTGTCCTGTTCTAACTACCTGCACCTATTTGGTAGAAATAGAAATCAACTTCATTAAGTTACAGTACATATACAACACCTTGTACCATCATCATCAACTAAGACAACTGAAAAGAAGGAAGAAAAATTAAATACATATAGTTGCTATCAGAAATAATTAACCCCCCTAAATTTCTTGTATATACAGTGGGGCCAAAAAGTATTTAGTCAGCCACTGATTGTGCAGGTTCTCCTACTTAGAAAGATGAGAGAGGTCTGTAATTTTCATCATAGGTACACCTCAACTATGAGAGACAAAATGAGAAAAAAAAATCCAGGAAATCACATTGTAGGATTTTTAAAGAATTTATTTGTAAATTATGGTGGAAAATAAGTATTTGGTCAATAACAAAAGTTCAACTCAATACTTTGTAACATAACCTTTGTTGGCAATGACAGAGGTCAAACGTTTCCTGTAAGTCTTCACCAGGTTTGCACACACTGTAGCTGGTATTTTGGCCCATTCCTCCATGCAGATCTCCTCTAGAGCAGTGATGTTTTGGGGCTGTCGCTGGGCAACACGGACTCCACAAATTTTCTATGGGGTTGAGGTCTGGAGACTGGCTAGGCCACTCCAGGACCTTGAAATGCTTTTTACGGAGCCACTCCTTCGTTGCCCGAGCGGTGTGTTTGGGATCATTGTCATGCTGGAAGACCCAGCCACGTTCCATCTTCAATGCTCTCACTGATGGAAGGAGGTTTTGGCTTAAAATCTCACGATACATGGCCCTGTTCATTCTTCCCCTAACACGGATCAGTCGTCCTCTCCCCTTTGCAGAAAAACAGCCCCAAAGCATGATGTTTCCACCCCCATGCTTTACAGTAGGTATGGTGTTCTTGGGTTCTTCTTCCTCCAAACACGACGAGTTGAGTTTTTACCAAAAAGTTCCATTTTGGTTTCATCTGACCACATGATATTCTCCCAATCCTCTTCTGGATCATCCATATGCTCTCTGGCAAACTTCAGACGGGCCTGGACATGTACTGGCTTAAGCAGGGGGACATGCCTGGTACTGCAGGATTTGAGTCCCTCTCGGCGTAGTGTGTTTACTGATGGTAGCCTTTGTTACTTTGGTCCCAGCTCTCTGCAGGTCATTCATCAGGTCCCTCTGTGTAGTTCTGGGATTTTTGCTCACCGTTGTCATGATCATTTTGACCCCACGGGATGAGATCTTGACCCCAAGGGAGATTATCAATGGTCTTGTATGTCTTCCATTTTCTTACAATTGCTCCCACAGTTGATTTATTCACACCAACCTGCTTGCCTATTGTAGATTTACTCTTCTCAGCCTGGTGCAGGTCTACAATTTTCTTCCTGGTGTCCTTCGACAGCTCTTTGGTCTTGGCCATGGTTGAGTTTGGAGTCTGACTGTTTGAGGCTGTAGACAGGTGTCTTTTATACAGATAACGAGGTCAAACAGGTGCCATTAATACAGGTAACGAGTGGAGAACAGAAGAGCTTCTTAAAGAATAAGTTACAGGTCTGTGAGAGCCAGAAATCTTGCTTGTTTGTTATTGACCAAATACTTATTTTCCACCATAATTTACGAATAAATTCTTTAAAAATCCTACAATGTGATTTCCTGGATTTTTTTCCCCCTCATTTTGTCTCTCATAGTTGAAGTGTACCTATGATGAAAATTACAGACCTCTCTCATCTTTCTAAGTAGGAGAACCTGCACAATCAGTGGCTGACTAAATACTTTTTGACCCCACTATATATATATATATATATATATATATATATATATATATATATACACAAGAAATTTTAACATATTTTAAGCTAATATAATTTTAAGTGTAATTAAAAAAAAAAATTCTTTTGACAAATGTCTGTGTGCACCATTATTCAACCCCCACCTAAGTACTTGGTGGAACATCCTTTCGCCTTAATAACCTGTGATAAACTCATTCAGTAAGTGCTAACAAGCTTCTGACATGTCTTCTTAAAATCTTTGCCCATTGTTTTGAAGCAAAAGCTACTGTCTCACTGACGCTTGATGGCTTTTATTTCTCCTCAAAATGTCTTAGTATTTCTGTAAATCCATTATGCCAGTCACACGGTCAAGACTGCACCACATCAGCAACAATTCACCTCCAAGCTAGATTGTGGAAATAGTATTCTTCTGGTCATAAGCTTTACCTTTCTTGTGCCAGACAAACTACTGATCTCTATGGCCAAACAGTTTCAGTTTTAATTTGTCAATCCATACAACTGTGTGCCAGAACTCAGCTGCCTATACGGATTCCTGCTGGCATATTTCAGTCAACCCCTTCTGGTCTTTCTTGGTCAAGAAAGGCATGTACTGTAGAGTTCGGCAACAAAGTCCTTGCTTCATAAGTGATCTTCTTATGCCTGTCACTGACACATTTCACCTAGCCTTCATCAGTTTATCCTGTATGTTGCATACATATAAATAATTCTTCATTGTCCTGAGACGATTTCTTTTTCCGTAACCAGACAGGTTTGCTGTTGCACCATAAGTTTGGAACTTCTTGGAAATCCTCGTATACCCATTGCACCTTGGTGCAGTAAAATGATCTTTTCTTTCAGGTTTTGTAACAGCTCCTTAGCTTTCCCCAAAAGTAGCACACACTTAACACATCTTTGGGTGGTTTTTAAATAACACATTCAAGCTGAAGAACAATACGTTTCGTGATTGTGTTCACAGTAGTTTGATCACAAATTTAGTTTATCCAGACTAGCAGTAGGTTTTTAGATTAGCAACATTATGCAGGGGTTGAGTAACTGTTACATAGCAAGGTTTAAAAATATTATTTTCTTTGTAAGCACAACAGCACAAACACGTAAAATAGTATAAACACAAATGAGAGCACACATACCGGCGAGTTCTGGCTGATTTCCGATTCGTTCACCAAAGACGACTTTAGATCGGCCAAGTCCCGCTCAGTAAACGCATTTTCTTGTATTTTCTCCTCTTGTTCCCCTTCGTCCTTAAAGGCAATCATTTCATCGTTGGCTCCTAGATCATCTCCTCCTCCGCTATTGAGTTGTGGCATTTTATGCTTTGTAAAAAAACACTGCTTTTTTCTGTTAAAAACTTTTGTTTGTATTGTTGGATGTGCTTTCAGAAAAGGTTATGAGATATAGAAAGACAAAAACAAAAAAGACGAGGTAATGTAGCCCCGGCAGCAACAAATAATGCTTTTGAGTTGTAGACAGGACGGGTAGCCACGAACATCAAAGGGCGCCGCGCTGATTGACACACTCAATGAGTGTTGGGGGTTGGACAAAAGAGTTTCAGTCACCGCTTCCGCTCTTAAAGAAACACTTACTTTTAGCATTATTCATGAAGCTTTTCGGAGTTAAGTAAGATTTATCTAAGCGTCCAGTATGTGTTGTGAGTTGAATATGCAATACACAGAATTCATTGTTTTAATTAATTAAACAATGTACTTTTAAAAAAGCTTAAACAGTATATGCAAAATAATGTATCGTTTATTCATTGGTTCATTCATTCAATTACTATGTGTTTTACCACCGATTCATCTTGGTCAGGGTCGCGGTGGGTCCAATTTATTGAGCAAAAGGAAACGCCCATCACGGTTTTAGTAGCACTGCACCAGGCCTGACTGTCTGTTTTTGGACTTGTGGAAGGAAACCAGGGCACCAAGAGGAAACCCACACGTGGAGCACATAAAAACTCCAGAAAGGACCCTGGTCGCCCAGCCGAGAAACCGGACCAAGGCCCTTCTTACTGTGAGGCGGTATCATTTTAATAATTGACAAACATTATAAGTACAAAAACATATCTAAAAAGTTATCTAAAGAGTTTATTTTGCTTCTTATGTAAAAAAAAAAACTAGAAGTAGGTCCTAGAAAGGGACTGCTGGGAGTGGGCTGCAGTTTACTTGTGACATGCCTCTTGCTGCCTACCCAACCCCCACTCAAAAGTGTGTAGTGAGTCGACTTTATATGAACTATTTTAGCCTGATTACTTTTATCAAGTATATATATATATATATATATATATATATATATATATATATATATATATATATATATATATATATATATATATATATATATACTTTCAGGTACATAATACAATGATATACCATGATTTTTATATACTTTACCACATAAAACATATCCACTAAAAGTAAAAAACTTTTAGTGGATATGTTTTATGTGGTAAAGTATATAAAAATCATGGTATATAATTGTATTATGTACCTGAAAGTACTACTCCATTGTCAAACATGGGCACATTTTAGTAATTTAGCAATTTTTAAATAATCAACCCCTGAAAAGGTTTTGTTTAATTTATTTTACTTGGTGGAACAAGCATTTATTATGTAAAATGTTAAATAGTAAATGTAGTGTTAGTGTTACTAAATGTAGTGAACTTAGTGTTATTAAAATCATTTACACTTTTCAAATATTAAACATATGCAATCTATCCCAAAATAATTGTATTCATTGTACATTGATGTTTTTCATCAGACACTAGAGGTTTTCCCATGTCCCTAGTCTATTTTTGTGATGGAAACATGATGCATAATAAAAAAATACAAATGTATTTAAAAGGGTTTTCTTAAGTCCTCTCTAAACTATCATTTTTACTTCCGTTTTAGTTTGATTTCAATTTTATGCTAACCTGGTTTTGCTCACATACTGGGTAATGGTTAATTTTATGTCATGAAGTCCATCCTGATGGTCCACCCTGTTTCTAACAGGACATGCACATAACAGAGTGGACATCGTAAAGTAACTATGAAGTGAATGCATGTTTATGTAGCATTATAATTCAGTTCGATTAGATTAATGAAAGAAATGAAAGAAATGTTGATAATAAGTGTGTGAGAGACAGAGGCATTACATGGATTGTGTGGATTCTGATCCCGAAAGCAGGAGGCAACACCTACAAAAACAGAAAGAGAAATGGTGAAGTTAGGCATATATGCAGAAAGAAAACAATTGCTGAAGTTACTGAGACAAAAAGGGCACATAGAAAGAAATGGAAAGAATCAAGAGGAGCAAACGAAGTTAGAACACCCCAGAACACTGTAGCCCAAACAGTGAAGTTTGTGCTTGGCCTATATCAGACATTAGTGTTTTTATTTTTATATAGTTAATTCTTAGCCTTTAAAGCAATGGATAACATTCGACTCAAAGCATTAATAATAACATGGAACATTATTCAAAGCAATACAATTACATCTAAAAATAATAAATCACAAAAAGAATAAAAATGACTAAGTAGTGTTTCAGCTTGGACAAAAATGGAACCTTGAAGATCCACCAGGTACTAAGCATCTGCCCAAGCCAAATTTACTACTGCGTATATAAAAACATGTTGGGAAACTGCAAGGTTTGATTATGCAAGAATAACAACTATATGACAGTTGTTATACTTGGCTGTAAATGCAATGTATATATATATATATATATATATATATATATACAGTGTATCACAAAAGTGAGTACACCCCTCACATTTCTGCAAATATTTTATTATATCTTTTCATGGGACAACACTGTAGACATGAAACTTGGATATAACTTAGAGTAGTCAGTGTACAGCTTGTATAGCAGTGTAGATTTACTGTCTTCTGAAAATAACTCAACACACAGCCATTAATGTCTAAATGGCTGGCAACATAAGTGAGTACACCCCACAGTGAACATGTCCAAATTGTGCCTAAAGTGTCAATATTTTGTGTGACCACCATTATTATCACTGCCTTAACCCTCCTGGGCATGGAATTCACCAGAGCTGCACAGGTTGCTACTGGAATCCTCTTCCACTCCTCCATGATGACATCACGGAGCTGGTGGATGTTAGACACCTTGAACTCCTCCACCTTCCACTTGAGGATGCGCCACAGGTGCTCAATTGGGTTTAGTCCATCACCTTTACCTTCAGCTTCCTCAGCAAGGCAGTTGTCATCTTGGAGGTTGTGTTTGGGGTCGTTATCCTGTTGGAAAACTGCCCTGAGGCCCAGTTTTCGAAGGGAGGGGATCATGCTCTGTTTCAGAATGTCACAGTACATGTTGGAATTCATGTTTCCCTCAATGAACTGCAGCTCCCCAGTGCCAGCAACACTCATGCAGCCCAAGACCATGATGCTACCACCACCATACTTGACTGTAGGCAAGATACAGTTGTCTTGGTACTTCTCACCAGGGCGCCGCCACACATGCTGGACACCATCTGAGCCAAACAAGTTTATCTTGGTCTCGTCAGACCACAGGGCATTCCAGTAATCCATGTTCTTGGACTGCTTGTCTTCAGCAAACTGTTTGCGGGCTTTCTTGTGCGTCAGCTTCCTTCTGGGATGACGACCATGCAGACCGAGTTGATGCAGTGTGCGGCGTCTGGTCTGAGCACTGACAGGCTGACCTCCCACGTCTTCAACCTCTGCAGCAATGCTGGCAGCACTCATGTGTCTATTTTTTAAAGCCAACCTCTGGATATGACGCCGAACACGTGGACTCAACTTCTTTGGTCGACCCTGGCGAAGCCTGTTCCGAGTGGAACCTGTCCTGGAAAACCGCTGTATGACCTTGGCCACCATGCTGTAGCTCAGTTTCAGGGTGTTAGCAATCTTCTTATAGCCCAGGCCATCTTTGTGGAGAGCAACAATTCTATTTCTCACATCCTCAGAGAGTTCTTTGCCATGAGGTGCCATGTTGAATATCCAGTGGCCAGTATGAGAGAATTGTACCCAAAACACCAAATTTAACAGCCCTGCTCCCCATTTACACCTGGGACCTTGACACATGACACCAGGGAGGGACAACGACACATTTGGGCACAATTTGGACATGTTCACTGTGGGGTGTACTCACTTATGTTGCCAGCTATTTAGACATTAATGGCTGTGTGTTGAGTTATTTTCAGAAGACAGTAAATCTACACTGCTATACAAGATGTACACTGACTACTCTAAGTTAAATCCAAGTTTCATGTCTATAGTGTTGTTCCATGAAAAGATATAATGAAATATTTGCAGAAATGTGAGGGGTGTACTCACTTTCGTGATACACTGTATATATATATATACATTTTTCAGAAGTATTTTTTATTTAAAGGTCCTTATAATTGTTTTTACTTTTTACCAATTGCTTACAAAATACTGTTTAAAAAGTTTTCTAATCTTGAAATCTGCTTTGATGGTTTATTCTGGGCCTGTTTTGTCTTTTGATGCTTTCTTGACATTTACTGTCAAGATAAAAAATTAATTACATTAAACATTAACGTAAACATTAATTATATTTGATTTGTTATGCCCACCCTGTTACAGCTGTGTCAACCCTGTTATGCTTGAGTTTTTTGTCTAGAATTTAATTAAAATAGTAGAAGGTATTAATATTATTATTTTTTGCAAATTATCGCATAAAAGGAGGCCAAAGCATGTAAATTAACATTTGCAGCATTAAGTAGACATTTTTATCCAATGCAACATACAGTAATGACTAAATTCAATTTAAGCAATTGAGGGTTAAGGGCCTTGCTCAGGGGCCCAACAATGGTGAGAAATCATATGCTGGTGAGAAATTAGACATAATTCAAACAATTAATTTTAAATAAAGAATAAATGTAAAAAAGATTTTTTTTAAAGTTAATAGCTAAAGTTGAACCCTAGAACTCACAATTAAAATAAGTCTTACCCATATCCAAGTGTATCAGGACTCATTATTGTATCAGGACTATTTCTGGGGTTGATGACCAAAGACCTGCTATGAATCAGGACTCATTAATGTATCAGGACTATTTCTGGGGTTGATGACCAAAGACCTGCTATGAATTAAGGATCTGTCAAGGGTATTCCTGGCTTGGGCCAGTGCTTCCTGGTGAAACTGGATCTGCTGTGACCCTGACCAGGATAAAGTGTTTGAAGAAAATGAAATGGAAAAATTAATGTATCCTTATTATCTTGATTATGGGGCTCAATGAATCTGGAGTTTTTAATTATTAATCAGATGCATGGTATGTGAATCAAAAGTTTTTAGTCACATAAATAATAAAGAATTAAAATGAAACACTTTGACAAACATTTGTACTTTACATGTAATAAATTTACATTTTTAAATCTCTAAATGAAAAAAATCTAAAAACTGTAGAATGCCAAATATAGTAAAAATATAGTAAAATAGTAAAAATGGGAAAAAAAAGCATAACTAACGCTGCAAAAACGGAATGTATAATTATTCTAAGCAGTTCTGCAATACCTATATTTATAAAGCCATACAGGGACTGAATCTTGAAATAAACAAAATAATACTAGTAAAATTAGTACTAAATAAAATGGAATGTTTGCCTAATAGTTGCATAACATTGTGTATACAATATCTTCATGTATGTTAGTAAAATGATTAATGTATACAAATGTAAATGATAAAAAAGACCTTGTGTATTTGCCTCTATTTGACTGCTGCATAGTTTCTTCATATTTTAATTTTTTTGTATTTAATAAAGCCTTTTTGTCAATTTACTGATAAAAACAACTCCATACATAAAATACAGACAAATGCTAACAAACTCAACAACAGAGGGCTAACAAGCTTCTGACACCTCTTGTAAAATGTTTGCCCATTTTTCTTATGCAAGGTTTGATGGCATTTGCAAAGCAGTTACAGCATGAAAACCAGTAGAATGCACTAGTAGAATAGGTAAACTCAAGAGAGGTGTCAGAAGCTTGTAAGCACTTACCAAAATTGCTTGTTAAAGTTTAGCAAGGCAAAATGTTTTGTCACTAAGTACAGATACTAGGAGTTAAATATTAGTGCACATGGATATTTGCTAAGAGAACTAGATGTTTTTCATTTGCACTCAAAATTATGTCAACTTATGTTATTAAAATTGCTTGTATGTATCAATAAATATTTGTGTAACAATTACAAGCCCCATCATGTTCTGCACCCCTCGTCACCTGATTCCACACACCTGAAACTCATTTCACACCTGATTATTCCCCTTCTTAAGCTCTATGGACCCAGTGTACTGCTTCTTCCATGTACTCTTGCACTGTTGGTTCCTTGTTCTGCAGAGATTTCTGAGTGATTCCTACTGCAAGAGGGCTAGGTGTGCTTAGAAAATGAAATAGAACATGTTATGTTACATATATTTAATCAAGGGGGGCATATGCAAAAAAGAAGTGACCCAATTATTATTATGAAACGCCAAACTAGGCAGTGTGGAGAGGTACAAGGCACAGTTAATTGGCAATTAGTAGGTTACCAGATCAACATGCTGCTGTGTCTTTGTGTCCACAGCTGCCAGTCAAACTTAGACCGCGACTTTAAACATGAACTTTCTGCACGCATGGTTAACCCACCTACACACAGGTCCCTGACTTTTATAACACCTGTCCCGAGCTAGTCACTGCCTTCTATAGCCAGGTTCCAAAAGGTCATCAACATGACACCAACCAAGATGTAACAAGTCCTACAGCACTGTTTTCAGTTTCAGTCAGTTTCAGTCTGGCTCCCTTGCCACCTTCAGCCTGCTCCCCTGACCTGTTGGACTTTCAGCCGGCTCCCCTGAGCTGTTGCTGCCTCCAGCCTTCTCCCTTGCCCTGTTACCGGCTCCCCTGCCCTGTCACCGCCAGTAGCCAGCTTCTTAGATATGGTCCCAGCTCCCACTGGTTCCCAAGCTTGTTGCCGGTAGCAGTCGAATCCAATGAACTGTCAGACCCAGCCAGCTCTTCAGGGGCGTTGCCGGCCCCAGGCTGGTCCCCAGGACTTTCACCTATTCCGACTCATCAGACCCAACTGCAACTCCCACTGCTCTCCAGCTCTGTCACTGGTCCCTGACGGCTCTCCAAACTTGTTCTCTCCACTGCTGCTGAACCAGCCTCTAGCCAGCTCAAGCAACAGATAACAGTTTCCCTGGGCGCAGTGCCTTCCCTGTTTGACTTTAAAAGTCATGGGTTAAGTAGGCTCCGCACACATCCTCATCTAATTTCACACACATGAAGCTCATCCCACACCTCATTACTCCCCTTCTTAACCTCTTCCATCCATAGACTCAGCATTGCATTACTTTTATGTGAAACTGGGACTGTTGTGAAAGGCCGGACCAATAGGCTGAACGTAATTCCACTTAGTACTTATTTTATCCCTTTAAGAAGGCATTAAATTCTACAGTTTCTAGTAAGCTGTTACTGGTAAGAATAGATGTTACAATCAGGCAATGAAAATAAAAAGCAGCCACAGTTAAAACATTATTTATTGAACTTTGACAAAAACAGTTGTGAACAAAATGTGCAGGTTTTTAAATAACTTTACACAAAGTGCTATTGCTATTTTGTTTGGAGTCTAATCACATCATTTGCTCTTTTTCAGTCATTTCTTCTTGTTGTATTTTTTTTGGATATCACAAAGCTGGTTTTGACAGCTCCAGTCCCAGATGTGTAAAACTTTATTTAAAAAAAGCTTTTGCAGTTTTGCTAGCAAGGCTTTAGATGTGATCGACGTTCAAGTTCTTGTATATCTCTGTGTTTAGTACCGTAATGGCGATTTAAATTGTAACACTTTAACGCAGCTGTCTGTTCTTCACAAACTAAACACACAGATTTACACCTGACTTCAGTAAATAAATACTTAGACGTTCATGTCCTGTTAAAAACTCTAAATCTGGTATCACTCGCACTCAGTTCTGTTCACCAGCCATTATGGTGGAGCTGGATACACTCACACTCATGCATAAATTGAAAACATAAACATAAATTGAAAACATAACAGTCCCTTTAATACTAAAACAATACTTTTGTAATGCATGTATAATGTAAACTTATTTATGTCTGATTTCTAATTACCACTGACCTCAAGCATTCCAGTTGGGGACAGCCAAAGAGACTGATGAGACCTGGAGGCTGTACAATGCCCAGGTGTGGTTACCAGCATGAATTTAGCTGCAGTACCATTAAAAGCTTTATCAACAAGTAGGGTACCTGCCTAGTTGAATAATAGTAGTCTAGTCTGCTAAAGAGTCATTTTAAAATATGACCTCTGTTATTATCTTAAATGTAGGGTTTTTTAAAAACGTATTTTCTAAAGGCATATTTTAAGCCCAATTTAGCCTTTTGGCATTAAGTTGAGTAAAATGTTTACATGCATACTAATAATATGATTGTAAACAGCATACCCCAGTAACTGAAACTGAAGTACGGTCATTCTTAGCTTTCAATTAATCAGATCAAGCTAAATTTAAGACTAGTAATCAGGTATGTGTAACCTTTTCCAATCTTTATTGGATTTCTGCTTCTAAAAAATTTTTTAACAGTTTTTAGAAATTCTTTTTAGCACACCAGAAAGTGTTTATTGTTAATGAATTATGTCTTTACTAAAACACACTACATAGTGCACTAATCTGTGAAATTGAATGTTACCTTGGTTAAACAGCCTAAAGCAGAATGGCATAATTTGCTGTTTTTATAAAAAATATTAAGAAAAATGTTTTTTAATGATACAACAAAATATACACACTTTTATGGACTATAATATACAATGTGTTTCTTTAAAACAATGTTTTAAAGCAATGTTTACCAGAATTCACTGGTATTATTTATATTTATATAATTTATAAAGTAGTGATAATATCATCTTACTGTTTTGGGACTTTTTTCTGCTGTATTGCAGAAGGTGGGTGTAAATAGTAAGAAATCCTAAAATTGTTATATGCACTTGGATGTTTTAGCAGGACCATAAAACACATTTACGTACACAGAAAAATCAGGTTACAGTAAAACAAAAATCTGGTAATTTGTAGTTTAGCTGTAGTGAAGCTGTTAACCTTTTAGTAAGGTGGAATTGCTAAATCTAGTACTGTTTAAACGGTTTTGTTGACAGTATATTGTGGCTCTATTTCCACAGATAGATGGCATGTGACAGTTTACTTAAAAAAATAAAAAAATAAAAAATTAAATTTAAATTAAAAAATACTTTAAAAAAGTCCATGCATGCTATGGAGGTGCTTCTCAGAGACAAAGACAGGGAGACTGGTAAGAACGAAAAGACAGATGAATGTAGCCAAATATATGAACATCCTTAAAGAAAACTTTCTTCATAGTGCTCACAAAATTAGACTGAAGTGACAGTTTACCTTTCAACACAACAGTTACCCAAAACGTATAGCCCACCACAGTACCTTGGACCGCATGGATTAGTTTTTGTCCTGACAATAAAATTCAAATTGTGGGCCCATTTAGACCCACGTGTGCTTTTACAAATGTCAAACCTAAATTGCGATTTGGTTCTTTATATCTTTAGTGTGCCATCTAGTGTTAGAGAGCAGTACGTCATTATTATTTCAAGGATTTTGCATATTCCAGACAATGCCTGTCCGGACCTGCATTTGTCTCATGCTATATAGCTTACTAGAAGAAGAACACGATTATGTGTGATGATGCTTTCATTAATTAAGCGTGTAACTTTGATTGGCCAGAAAAATGTAAACAAGTCAGTCCTGATTTGAGTGACCAGAACTAATTAATGCCAGATGAGCTGTTATGAGTATGCTAATCCTTTGGGTGTTCGCTTACAACAGTCTCTAGAAAAAAAGAGTGGCCAAAATAAGGTAACAGCATTGGGTTTCATTCCATGCTTTTTCCATCAAACTGAATCTTATGTGTCCAGGTTTGACGTGTTCTGAGATGATTTTTTGCCAAAGTAAAAAAAAAATTTTACTGTAGGTTTTTCATCAGCTTAAACCAGTCTGGCAATTCTCCACTGACATTTCTTACCATTAAATTGTATATTACATATATATTACAACTACATATTACAACTTTTTGGTGTGTCAATCTTAAGTTTACCTGCAAATATATTTACTAGTGAATAAGTTCCCAACCATTCCTTTTAACCATCTACCATACTCATACTGTGGAATATTACTTGGAATAAATAATATTTGCAGTACACCCAAATCTTACAGTTAGAGCACCCTTCAGTACTGTTATGTACATGTAATTTTTTAAAGATCATAAAGAAACATAAAACAATCTTATATGGACACAATACAATTCTGTAAGACTTTATATTGCAGTAAAACTTGAAAATACATTAGCAGAAGTTGTCAATGTTACTAATTAATTACTTGATTTTTACAATGCTTTATTGGCGACATAGTTTATACTCTAGTTAGCAAATGGAAAATTTTAGTATGGGAAACTTTTCATTGCGAAGAGAGCAGAGGTGAGAGATGTGTGGGTGGTTAAGCCCTCCACACACAGACGGTTACCTGGCATTAAGCATTTCCTGCTAGAATGCACAAACATGAAAGTTAAGCAGTTGCATGCAGCAAAGTGTTTATATAAAAGTGTAAGTTACAGTGGAAAATACTATTGTTTGCCAATTCTGATGGTGGTAACTTGTTCACTAAGCACAAAAAATAAAAGAAAAAAATTACAATTCATTACAATAAGCTGCATATTAAATCTGCACAACTATAGTCTCTGCTGTTGCTTCCTAAGCAAACCAGTTATACAAGATAGTTACAACTGCTGAAAAAAATATTTATTAATACAGGATGGAAAACTTAAAAATAAATTGCATTATAATATTTATTTATGCTATTTATTTACAAAACCCATGTCTGGAAATGTTGAACCTTTATTTGACACAAGTACAAAGAAACACATTTGAAAATTGAAGCTTGCAACACGCTTCAAACACACACAAGTTGGGACAGAGGAAAAATAAGAATGAAAAGTGTACAGAATATTTAAATTACATCGTTTCACAGTACGCAGATATATTGGAAACAGGTGAGGGAATTGTGATTAGATATAACAGAAGGATCACCAAATACTCTTTGTAAACAAAGGTTGGTCAACATTTTTCAATAAGTTAAGAAAAAACATTTCTTAATACAAGTTGCAGCTTGTAACTGGAGTTGAGGATCAAACCCATATATCCAGGATTTATGGTACTGAAACCCTTTCTCTTTTAAAATTAGAACAAAAAATTTTTGTCTGTTATTTATTCTGCTTTTTAGTGTAAAATGTATGAAACAAAGTACAAACCAACTATAGGAATATAGAGAAAAATGTACATACAATAATGATAACAGTGATTACACAGCAATGATTGGCAGTTTTTTTGTTTTTTGACATATTTAATTAACAACAGTACAATGACAAGACATTTAATTTAACACATTTGTTTTGTTTTGAATATCAGTTCAATTTAAATGTGAATATAAATTTGATGGCTGCACAATTTTCAAAAAGGTTAGGTATATACACGCCATATGGGACTGTATCCCATGAAACACTTTTGGTCACAAGTTACTAACCAATTATCTACACTGTTTAACCACACAATCCCACTCTCCCCATCACTCTGTATATTGGAAGATATCATAACGGTTAACATATCCAAAGAATATAACAAGTACTTAATGTGGCGCTAACTATCACCAAGTAAACCATACTAATGAACTGGAAAACTAGACAAACCATAAACAAAACACACTGAAAGGAATTAGCAATCAGCTAATTTATTAATGTGTGTATGTATGTATGTGTGTATGTTTGTGAATATCTGTACTTGCACATACACAAACAATTTGAAATGTGGACTCGTCAGACCACAGCACACTCCTCCACTTTGTGTTAGTCCATCTCACATGAGCTGAAGACCAGTAGAGTCAGCAGCTCTTCTGAAGGTTGTTGATATATTGCTTCCACTTAAGTCTTAACCTTCATATGTAACAAGTTATCAAGTTATTTGTTTACTGACAATGGTTAATTAAATAATTTCAGAATACATGTAGTTAGATTTATAACAGAAGCATGCCCATTTCTAAGGTCCCCAGCATATAATACTGGTGTTTGACCTTGCCCTTCATGCACAAGTATCATATCTGCTTCTTGGGATTCTGTAAATAGGTAATGGACTTTTAATCCAAAGGCTGCTGGTTCAACATCTGTCAGGTTTCTACTGTTGGGTCCTCAAGCAATGCCCATAACCCTCAATTGCTTGGATTATGCATGCTCAAAATTGTATATTCACTTTGGATAAAAGCTTCTCCTAAATGCTGTCATTTTAAAAGAAGTTCCCAAGCAGCAGGTTCTACGGCGATAGAAAAGTTAAAATAATAAAACCGTAAAATGTAAATAAAAAAACATAACATTTAAAAACAAATTAATGAGCTAAAACAAGACTAAAATAAGACTAAATTAAAAATGGAATTGTCCTAAATATAAAAATGAGGGGAGCTTTAGATTGCTCTGCTAGTTATTTCAGGTTACTGGTAGAGTAAATATAACTAGATTTGTCAAGCTCTGTAAAACATCTGGGACCTGCAATGTAATCCAGTCATTTGATTGTGTTTTTAATAAAGCCCTGCATTGAAAGACAGCAATAAGTTAATGTAAGAGGGTAAAAACAGTAAGAGTTTTATAAATAAATAAATAAATAAATAAAATGCAGCGTCTATCATGCTTTACAGGGAAAAAAACACCCAACCTACAGTTCAGGGGTCAGAGTTGTTGTAAAAAATGACATAAAGGCATACTGATCCTTTGGACCATTGCATTATGTAATATTTTATTTAATTATTTATTACAGCATGTAATAAAACAAATCATTTATTATTATGCAATACTCTAAATTGCACTTATTTTAAGTGGAGGGTTTTGCTATATGTTTAGCAGTTACAGTGCAAATTCAACAAATTTCTTAGAACTAATCATTAGTAAACTATTGGTCAACTGTTAAGACAAGCATATAGCTTTTCACCACTATATATATTTAGAATTTCATATTAACAAGTATTCATGCATATAATTACAAAGGCTAACTTGCACAGTGTGTTAAGGGCAAATTTAATAACTATCAGATAATGGCAGTGGAAGGTCAGCGGTTAAGGTACTAGACTAGTGATTAGAAGGTTGCTGGTTCTACTGCTGCCAAGATGCCTCAGTTTGTCCCCTGAGCAAGGCCCTTAACTCTTAATTGCTCAAGAGTCATAACTAAGGTCATAATTGTCATAATTGTAAGTCACTTTGGATAAAAAGCGTCTGCTGAATGCTGCAAATGTAAATGTAATGTTGCCAAGTATCTTAAAGCTCTTACTGTCAGCATTAGTTAATATTAACGTTGTACATAATGTAAAACATACAAATTGTACCTGTCATACTGGAGTTTGATGCAAAATAGCCACAATTTGTCATATGTAATTTGTCAGTTTTTGCAAATGCATTAAGTTTTCTTGTAGTGTAGTGCGCTTCTCTACACCTGGAAACAAAACTGGGCTCTGAGGGTAAGATATAAATTCTAATTCAGCACTCTGTACCACTTCTGTGTGAGAGAGATCTGTGGAGATTGGAGTCTTCAATAAATTTTTGGCTGTTGTAAATTATTTTAAATTACTTTTTTTAGGTATTGTGGTTGATGATACCCCTGATTTTATAACGAGAGATGAAATTAACAGAAAGCAGCAAATGGTGAATTTACTATCCTCGTTTTCCAACACAAGTGGTTACTAACAATTCAAGAAATATCAAGAAAATATCAAAGCTTTAACTTACAGGACAAAATTTCTTTTACATTAATGAATCGTGTAAAATTACTGATGTGACAGCTAACATTATTTTCATTGTTTTGATTCTTACAGAGATGACAGTGAACTTACATGTTTGGATATTTTAGCAGTTCTTTGATGGATTTTAGAAATAAAGAACATGCTAAAATTATAGTCAAATATGTAATTAATTTTGGATTGCCTGCTTAAATGGATGAAAGCATTGCTATCAGATAATAACGTTTTGTCCAATTTATGTATAAATAATGATAACTATTATATGCTGTGTGAGAAATGTAATATTAAACCTAATATATATACTGATGGAAAGCTATATGCTTGTCTTAACAGCTGACCAATAATGTACACATTCACACACTCCTGGATTCATATTTGTTGTACCAGTCAACGAAAGAGAACAAAAAACGTTTTTTAAAACGTTTTTTAAAATTTTAAAATCGCACTGTAAAATCAAAGTATCACAGGCTGATCCACTTTGTGTAAATTAGATCATGGCAAATCATATTGTGACTCAGTAGTGTGTATGGTTTTCATGTGCCTGTATGCACTCCTGACAACATCTGAGCATGCTGCTGATCAGATGGATGGTGTCCTGGGGGATCTCCTCCCTGACCTGAATTAGGGCATCAGTGTGCTCCTGGAAAACATGTGGCACTATTTGGCATTGTTGAATGCACTGATACACACTTTGACCAAATGAGGCCATGCATTATCCTGCACCAAGAGAAACCCATGGCCCACTGCACCAGTGTAAGGTCTGACAATTGCTCTGAGGATTTCATCCTGGTACCTAACAGCAGTCAGGGTACTACTGGCTGTTACATAGAGATTTGTGCAGCCATCCAATGATTTTTTTCCCCCCAGATCATCACTGACCCACTGACAAAACAGCCATGCTAGATGATGTTGCAGGCTACATAACGTTCACCATGGCATCTCTAGACTCTTTCTTGTCTGCCACATACTGAACAGGCTCTCATCTGTGAAGAAAATTGGGTGCTGGTGATAGACCTGCCAATTCTGGTGTTCTCCGGCAAATCCCAATTGAGCTGCACTGTGCTAGGCGATGAGCACAGATGCCACTAAAGTACATTTGGCCTTTGTGTCACCCTCTGTGTTTGTGATAGGGTGGTATAAAGGTTTTGTTGTGTTGGTCTGTGTTTGAACTGGGAAGAGTGCGGTATTGCAATACTTTTATTTAATTGTTTTATTTTATTTATTTAATATAATTTAATATGTAATGCTATTAAACAGTTGTTAAATGCATTTTAGTAAAGTTAGACACATATGCAACTTTTCATGACTGCTGTAAAACACAGCAGCGTGGGTGACAACAACACGTCTTTATTGTTATTTTTAAACAGATGTTTTAGGTAATTACATTTTGCAATCAGAAAAGTTATTAAGTGTGTGTAGGTGTTTGTGTAAAGTTGGGTGTGTGAGTGGACACCTGGGTGGACATGGATTTTGATAGTACTCTGGTTCAGATAGCCTTTGTTGTCCCAGATATACGTCAATGTGAGGCTCCCTGGTCTGGGTGGTGGTGGCGATGCTAAAGGGCTCTTTCTGTGTGAGTGTGGGTTTTAATGGTGCCCCTTTTTAGATGGCTTGAGTTGAGCCACGCCTTGGACGTGGTCTGACCCAAATGGGTGTCCCAGTGGTCCACCTAAGGTATCCCAAATGGGTGTCCCAGTGGTCCACCTAAGGTATCCCACTAGCTACTGTTTTGTATCCCAGTGGTCTGGCTCAACAGTGTCTCTCAGTGGTTAACATCCCCAAATTGTAGTATATATGTCATATGGTTCCCAATTTCATGTTATGCATGTTATGTGTGTGTAAAGGTGAATAAATGCTTTATGTTTCATAGCCTAAAAGCAATACAACAAATTAAAAACTGTACCACTTAGACAGTCGATCAGTGTGTCACATACACCATGTTAACATTCTGTTGTAGCAGTATTATTGGAATATGACTACTGGCAAAAATACCCTAAGCATAGCTACATTGGTAACACTTTACAATATGAGTACATAACTAAGCATATACTAACACTTAACTACCAGTTTATTAACAATGAGTTAATACATCAACTAATAATTAGTGCATCATGAATTAATGATGAATTAATGATATGTATACATTAACAAATTGATGAGTGACATATGAATAGCCATTAATAAAGCCATCTGTGAACTATTAACATATTATTAAATAATGCTGTTAACTAATTAATTACTTACTGTATTAATTAACATTCTTTCAGTAATGCACAATAAATTGTATATGCAGAGACTAATTAAATTAGACACTGTTTATATATCATCTTTATATATACATGTACAGTGTATCACAAAAGTGAGTACACCCCTCACATTTCTGCAAATATTTCATTATATCTTTTCATGGGACAACACTATAGACATGAAACTTGGATATAACTTAGAGTAGTCAGTGTACAGCTTGTATAGCAGTGTAGATTTACTGTCTTCTGAAAATAACTCAACACACAGCCATTAATGTCTAAATAGCTGGCAACATAAGTGAGTACACCCCACAGTGAACATGTCCAAATTGTGCCCAAATGTGTCGTTGTCCCTCCCTGGTGTCATGTGTCAAGGTCCCAGGTGTAAATGGGTGTAAAGTCATGACATACATATACATTTACTAGTCATATGTAAATATTAATAAATCATTAATTAAGTATGAGTAACTTAAAAATTTGTGAAATGTTTATTTAAATAGAAACGAATGGAAATTGACTTAAAATATTGACTAGGTCGACCAATCGCGGCAGCCCTAGTAAAGTCCAGTGAAGCGTTTAGTAAAACTGTCTGAAAATTGTTTTATTGTGCGTCAGGGACAGTGGGAGCCAAGTGGGTAGAGCTTTGAGCTACAGACCACTGTTGGACCCTTGAGCAAAGCTCTTAACCCTCTCCAAACAAGCTGGGATACATTGGCCACATTTTTGTGTATATAAAATAAAGCCATTGTGTGCTATTGCTTAAGAATTATTAATGCTAAATGCCTACAACCCTAAATGCACAACTACTAAAATGCACAATTTCCAAATGTTTCTTGCTACATAAAATGAGATCATAAGAAACAAACTAAGCAAACCAGCATGGCAGACTATGTTTTACTTTATTGTCTTTAGCATATACTTATAACTTATACAATTATACAAAAACATCTATACACTGTAAAATGTGATAAGTTGATCTTACTTAAAGAAATCCAGGAAACCGGTTGCATTGAAAAAGTTAAGTAAATATAACACTTATTTTCAGGTTATGGTTACTTAATGTCTACCATTAAAGTCTACTTAAGACAGTCTTATTTACTCAATTTAATTCAGTAGTTCCTACTTTAAACAGAATATACATGTATACATGTATGTTATTATTAATTACACAAATAAAACATCTACATTTAAGACAATCAAAATATTACTTAATTTGGCACAGTTTAACCAGCACAAATGTTCAATCATGTTTAATGTATCTGTCCACAAGTCAAGCAAATAGCTTCAGTGTGACTTGCAATGCCATCCATAATGATATTACATTCCAGTATGATACCAGTGATGTATGGCTCAAGGTGCAGGGTATTTGGACCTGGATGCTGGCTGTCTTCAGGTATAACAGTTATTATCCCAACAGAAGTCTGCAAGAAATATGTAACAGCATCTGAATCCTGCAGTCAAAAATACTGTAAGGGATCTGGATAATCTAGGGCAGATGGAATGATTTTGTCATTTATACATATGCATGTTTACAGTACAGTGAAATTATTTATTCGCATTATTGTGTCAAGCAAGCTAGCTGCACTAATTGTTTAATGTTCGAATTTTAATTACTGGCAGTTATTGCTTTAGACAAAAAAATTGGCATATGAAAAGCAGTTGCGACTAAGGAAACAACTAACAAATGTTACTAAGTTAAATTACTTACCTACTCAGAAAAAGTTACGCTTCCAATGAGTGAGTCCTCTGTCTGGAAAGTTCTGCTGCTTTGCTTCTTTGCATATGCGCACTGCAAAGTGCAGACTGAAACGCGTGTACTCAGTGTACTTTACTTAAACATTTCTAGTTTTAAAACTTTTTCATACGAAATTATTACATTACTTACATTACATGAGTATGTATATGTATATATTAACATGTCACTAGGCCACAGGTGTGGCCACAGGTGTGTTCAGAATGGTCTACCATCCAAAAAATAGTTGGTCAGTGATGGGTTATGTATAACAGAAATGTCAATATTTTTTTCCATGCATTTCCCAGCTTTATTCAGTGTTGTGTGTGAAACACTTCTCAAAAACACCAACTACAACTGTTCAAGACCTGATAACTACAGGTATATAATTTGACCTATATACATGTATATATAAAGATGATATATAAACAGTGTCTAATTTAAATAGTCTCTGCATATACAATTTATTGTGCATCACTGAAAGAATGTTAATTAATACAGTAAGTAATTAATTAGTTAACAGCATTACTTAATAATATGTTAATAGTTAACAGATGGCTTTATTAACGGCTATTCATATGTCACTCATTAATTTGTTAATGTATACATATCATTAATTCATCATTAATTCATGATGCACTAATTATTAGTTGATGTATTAACTCATTGTTAATAAACTGGTAGTTAAGTGTTAGTATATGCTTAGTTATGTACCCGTATTGTAAAGTGTTACTGCTACATTTTTTAAGTAGTAATTGACTAGGTATTAATACTTCTAGTGTAAATTAACATTTTTCTGTCACAACAGCAATTTAACGTTCTAATTGGAGAATGTCAATTACCTAAAGGTAAGCACTGTACAACTGCACAAATGTTTTGTTCATGAAAATGGCCCACATATTGCACACAGAAAGATCAACAGTGACAACAGTTTTAGGTCTTTGCTATTGCCTAGTAAATTATTCATTGTAGAAATGTGCTGGACACAGAATGGATGATTCCATGGTCACAAGGGGTAACAATAAGCCAGATGAAAAAACTAGAAATGCTGCAGGCCTGAACAATCACTGTATCCAATTTTTTCAGCAGGCATGGTGGACTTCGTACCTGTCAGTTACGTTGACCATGCATAGGGAAACTGAGAGGTATGTGCAAAATACAACATTAGAAAAAAACCCTTAGTGCTTGTAGACAGGTTTAGCATATGGATGGAAGCCCAACTGCCATCAAAGGAAAAAAAAAACAGAATGTTAGAACAGCAAAAGATCTTTGTGGAATTTTAATAAGGGACCAAAAAGAATTATTTACAAGCAGAACCAAGTTAATGGTTAGGATTGTTTGGGTTGTTTAACATTCAAAGGGGGAGCCTACTGCAATCACACTAATAATAACTAGAGAAGTGCATTTCCTGAAGAAAATATATGTGATATTTTGTGTGCAAGTATGTATTTGGTGGGGATGTGAATACTTTTGCTCAGGCAGGTGATTGTGTGCAAGCACACAAGCACGCTCAGCAAATGCTAATGTGTTGCTGGGTGGTGGCCTATGTGTACTTTTTTTTTAGATCAATGCTAAGTTATAGCTACATGGTTGCTATGGTAACAGGTTGCTATTAAAGAGTTGCTAGACAGTCACCAAGATTATGTCAAGAGGTTGCTAAGGTGTAATGATGAGTAACGGGAATGGTTGGTTGTAGACTGTATCAACAGATAAAGGATGCATAAGTGGACAGTTGGTTGAGACCCCTTCTATTTCTACAGACTGCAATGTGCTGTTACAGACTGGGCCATTGTACTGACGACCACTTAAGGAAGAACAGGTGGCATCAGTGTCCAAAAGGTAGTCATAAACTATCCTCCACCTGTAAAGACAATAACTGTAAAGTATAAAACTTGTTAGACAGGGTTGTGGTCAAGCAGGACCAATCTATTTGCACTTCGGGGTCTCCGTTGTGTGGGCAGCCCTATTGTGAATTAGGAGGAACTGTGGGAGTGGCCTGGTACACCATCATTGACATAGGAGCCCACTGGGCTGGAGTCCACTGGGTTGTTTGGAGGAGGAGCCTGTTGCTTCTGAGATGAAGCCCATTTTTGCTTGTCATTCTTGTTGTTACCATAGCCCTTATGCGGCTGCTTACCATAGTCAGAACCTGTACCCTGTTCACGCTGTTTTTTGTAACACTCACACTCCCAATGACCAGTTTTTCCACAATAATTGCTTTCTACGATTCTTCCTGACCACACCCCATGAAGCATCCTGTACACATAAAACAGACACATGCTCCAGAAAAGCTCCAGCACCTTCTAGTTCACACACATGTGGAAGTACTCCACACTCATTTCAGTTAAGTCAGAACTATACTCTAGCAGTAATCCTTCTCTATCTTTCCAAGTTTTAAAGAAACTAACCACAAAAGCCATACATTTCTTAAATGAGGACAATAAGTCTGGAATTTTTTTTTAAATCTGACACTAAAATTGGAGCCATTTTGAACTTAGTATCACTGTTGGAAGTCACCTTCACTTCAAAAAGAGAAGCACAATTTACAATAGATAAGTCAGGATATAACTTAGGTTTTGGAATCCGTATTTTGTATTTTATTTACTTTTTTTTCTTACATTCATCCCAAACACATTTCTGTTCCATCTAAACCATCTGTCATAAATCCATAATTCCAATCAGGTACTCCATATTAATCTAAAATTCAAAAGAACAGATAGTTTAGAAGATTGGTGAGTGTATCTCAGTTTTCAGTTTAAGTGCTGGTGACTCTTTTATCATCTTTTGAAGACAGTGAGAGACTCCGATGTTCATTCCACCACTTGGGTGCTAGTGCAGAGAATAGCCTTGGTGTCTGTCTTCCTCGAGTTCTGGATGGAGGATCAAGACTAGCAAGCCTTGTGGCCTAAAGGTTGTGTGGTACAGAGCAGGGTTTTATGAGTTCTATAAGGAAGCTTGAGGTTGGTCAATTTTTGAGTTTTTAAAGAAGCACTGTTGTTTTAAACTAAATGTGGAAGCCAGTGAAGAGAATGCAACAGTGGGGAGATGTGGGTTGGTTGAAAACCACGCAGTCAGCTGCATTTTGAATCAGCTGCTGGGGTTTAATAGTGGACATGGAAGCACCTGCTAGGAGAAAGTTGCAGTAGTCCAGCCTCAAGATGACAAATGACAATGTATTTTGTCTACATAAGAATGGTATAGAACTGTCACAGTGGTTTCCAAAAAGTGGAGTGGTTGCTGCACCCTGGTGGGCGAAACTTATTTTGTTCTACAACCCCAAATGAGAAAAAGTTGGAAAAGTATGGAAAATTATATATTTTTATATTAACTTTGACTTTTATTTTATTGCAGTCAATGTAAACCCTATATCTTTCATGTTTAGTTTGATCAATTTCATTTCACTTGTTAATACACATCCATTCCTGCATTTCAGGGCTGCAGCACATTCCAGAACAAGTTGGGAAAGTAAAACTTTGTGATGTCATCATTCATTCTCACACATAAAAGTAGTTTTGGCACAAAGGATACCAAGCGATGAAGTCTATCAGGTGTTATTCTGTCCCAAAAGAAAGTCCCCATATACACTGCAAATTGACCATTTTGTTTATATTGTCTGTATTATATAAAAGTCAAAGTAAATGTAAAACAAAATATTCCATTTCCAAGCATTTTGCATACTGTCCCAACCTTTTCTAATTTTGAGTTGTATTCAGAAACTGTGATTGGAATGTCAAGGGACAATCAAAGATGGAAAAGATTGGTGATGGCCTGGATGCACTGCAACATGTGCTGTGTCACCAATGCTCTGGAAGTGGCTGTGGATGGCCTGGCCATGTGCGCACTTTGCTTCTCTGATTGCCAGGGACAGTTTCTTCTGTTCTTACTTTAGATAAAATGGAAAATGTAAGGAGCTATAGCTGAGTTGACAAAGTGCAAGTATGTGATCAGAAGTGCAGCGAGACCTAAAGTCTAGCACTCAAAATCAAAATCTGTTTTCCAAATAGTTTCATAGAGAATGAAATATGATGTACCAGAGATAAAAAGTGGTGTCTACTGTTGTTAAAAACTGCTATTCTTTACAGTATTTGCTTTTTGTCTTATGCAGAGTTTCTAAGTTCAGTTTTCCCATCAAAATGGGCTTGCGGTCACAGGGTGACATTTTTTGGGCTACTTTCATTAGGGACAACTGCCTTGCAAACGTCTACTTATGCGAGTGTTAAACCGCTGAAATGCAGGTGTTAAATCGAAAGAAAATATTTAGTAGGCTCAGCTGTACGGCAAGCTGTTTTAACAATAATTGGTGTGACCAGACTTACATTACAGTTACTGGAATTCATTTATGACTAGACATATTACTGAATTTTGACTAGATTAAATACCAATTTCAAATTTATCTCATATTTCGGTTAGTGTTAATGACATCAAATAATGACATCAAAGATTTTTATACCACAGACCAGTGCAGATTAAACTGAATATATTCTGAATGCAAATAATGATAAAGGCAAAATTAAGTTTTCCTGAATTGTATTTTTGACTAATAAAGGAATCCAGAAACATATTTTGACTCCAAATAAATAACAAATATCTTGAATATATTTTAGATTTGTATTTATGTTATCTAATTATGATTAGTCAGAACATAGCACTACCATATTGTCTGCTTTGGCTTCCTTGATACCTGGCCAAGAAGGGTAACCCAATTTAGCAAGGGTACTTAGATATAGTATAGATCACTTGACAACAAATCCATGGACTTTTTAAAATTCATGTATTTTTAAAAATCACTTTCCTACCTACTTGTAATACATCCATCTGTTTATACTTTGACACTTTGAGGACATAAAATGGAAGAATTATGCAACTGGGTAATTTTTAATTTCCATTTATTTATTTATTAGAATTTTAACATCATGTTTTAAACACTTTGGTTACATTCATGACAGGACAGGTAGTTACACAAGATTCCTCAGTTTAAGTTTTTAATGTTAAACATAGTCACAGACAATTTTGTATCTCCAATTTATCTCACTTGCACGTCTTTGGACTGTGGGAGGAAACCGGAGCTCCCGGAGGAAACCCACGCAGACATGGGGAGAACATGCAAACTCCACAGAGAAAAAAACCCGGACTGCTCCACCTGGGAATTGAACCCAGGACCTTCTTGCGTGAGGCAACAGTGCTACCCACTGAGCCACCATGCCACCTTTAAATTCAATTGTTATAGATTTTTGAAGTCCAATAAAATAATTGATCAAATCAGAGCACTATATACTTTATATGAGTTTGTAGACATTTGTACTATTTTGTGACGTCAGTGAGATGGAGATGATGTGTCAAAATCTTGTAAATTGTTTATTTGGTTGTGTTTAGACCAGTTTTTAAAGCCCAAAAAAATAAGTAAATCACATTGTTGTCAAATCACACCACAATATTCTTGAAGGACACTTACTTTTGTACCCATTAAATGAATTTCACACATTTTTACTTGTAGGAATTTGGAGTAATGGGCTGACCAACCTATATAAAGTATGTATTTGATGTGTTAAGACCACTATATAAAGTCCAATGAAAGAAGCTAATTAAATAGTTATCCAAAGACTCCACTATATTCTTGAAGACAATTTACTCTTGTACTCATGTTACGATTTTAAAACATTTTTAATGTAGGAATTTAAAGTAATGGGATGACAAACTTATGTAAAGTGTCTATTTGGTTGTGGTTAGGAGGACCACTTTTTGAAGTAAAATAAAATAAGAAAATCTTTTTACTGTAGGCATTTGGAGTAACGGGATGACAAAATTATAAACAATAAAATAAGCAAATCAAATTATCAAATGACACCACAATATTCTTGAACAAGACTTACTCATGTATTGAATATATGACTATATTATTGTAGGAATTTGGAGTAATGGAATAACAAACTTACGAAAGTGTCCATTCAGTTGTGTTTAGACATTTACATTTTCTCTTATTCAGACAACAGTCCAGAAGTGTCTTTCTCGAGTTCTGGGTGGAGGTTCAAGTCGAGCAAGACTAGTGGCTCGGAGGTTGCGTGGTACAGAGCGGGGTTTAATTAGACCTCGAAGGTAGCTTGGGGCTGGTCCATTTTTGGCTTTGTAGGTGAGCATCAGTGTTTTTAACTGAATGCGTGCAGCCACAGGAAGCTAGTGAAAAGAACGTAGCAGTGGGGTGATGTGACAGTGTTTAGGTTGGTTAAAAACCAGGCAAGCAGCTGCATTTTGAATTTTGTGGACAGAGGAGCGCCTGCCAGGAGGGAGTTGCAGTAGTCCAGCCGTGAGATTACAAGTGACTGGACAAAAATCTGAGTGGCTTCCATGGAGAGAAATGGCAGAATTTTCCTGATGTTGTAGAGGAGGAACCGGCACAATCTTGTCAAGTTGGCTACATAAGGAGAGAAGGTCAGCTGGTTATCCAGGACGACACCAAGGCTTCTTACATTATCAGACGGTCTAATCTGGGAGTCATCAAGAGAGATGACTAGGTCCTGGGTTGGAAATGTATCTCCAGGAATAAGTAACATCTATGTCTTGCTGGGACTGAGTTTTAGATGATGAGCTGACATCCATTGTGAGATATCTCGCAGACAAGCTGAAATGTGAGATGCGGGTTTAGACCACTTTTTGAAGTCCAATAAAAAAGGGAATCAAATTGTTATTAAATGACACCACTACAATCTTAAAGAACACTTACTCTTAGGGCTGGGCGGTATGACCCAAAAAACGGTACTTTTTAAGATTCTGATGGTTTCATGGTATATCACGGTATGTTTTATTTTTTGTATGACTGGGACTTTTTATATGTCGAGTACTGTTAGCTTTGCCTGGCCCCACAAAATTACACAATATATGATGGAATCAGTACGCATAAAACAGGTGCAATATAAACGATGTTTATTATTACAATCACATATAATATTTAAGTATTATACAATTACCGTTAGCTCTCCCTTTAACAAATAAAACAACGTTTGCAGTCTCCCAGTCACCAATGATGAAGTGCATAGTTATACCGTTATACTGAGGTATGATTCCACTGATTGTACAACTTGATCACAGGTCTGTAGTAGAAAAGTGGACAACTTTATATATCTACGCTTCCAGCCTGCTTCGGTGAGGAATCAAAGCTGGTATACTGAATGTCAAACTGCCCGGCTCTACTTACTCTTATACTAAATTGATGTGTTTCAGACATTTTACTGTAGGAATTTGGAGTAATGGGATGGCAAACCTATGCAAAGTGTCTATTCATTTGTGGTAGGGCCACTTTTTGAAATCCAATAAAATAAACAAATCAAATTGTTATAAAATCTCACGACTTTTTTTAAAGAGAACCTACACATGTACTGAATATATGAGTTTTAGACATTTTTACTATAGCAACACCAGACTCTTGAAAAATACTTACTTTTCTACTTAATATATGAGTTTCAGACATTTTTACTGTAAAAATCTGAAGTAATGGCAAACTTGTGTAAAGTGTCTATTCGGTTTTAAAACCACTTTTCTAACTTTTGGACTTTAAAAAGTGGTTAAACTAAAAAGGTTAAACTAAACATAAGTAGGTGCTCTTTAAGAATACACAGGGCTTATTTGATAACAATTTGATTTGCTTATTTTATTGGACTTTAAACATTTGTCTACACACAACCCAGTACACACTTTACATAAGTTTGCAAACCCATTCCTGAAATGTTTTATGGGTACACGAGTAAGTGTCCTTCAAGAATATCATGGAGTGATTTAAAGTGCTCTAAACACAACAAAATTGACAATTTACAAGGACATCTCAATTCTACAAATTTCTACAGTAAAAATGGCTGAAACTCATACAATCAGTACAAGAGTAAGTCTTCTTTAAGCATATAGTGGAGTGATTTGATAACAATTTGATTTGCTTATTTTATTGGACTTTAAAAAGTCGTCTAAACACACACAGACACTTTACATAGGTTGGCCATTACATTACTCCAAATTCCTACATGTCTAAAAATCATGAAATGAGTAAGTGTTCTTAATTAATATAGTGTTGTCATTTCATTACAATGTGATTTGCGTTTTTATTTGACTTCAAAACTGGTCCAAACACAACTAAATGGACACTTTACATAAGTAAAGAATTACCCCACATTCCTACAGTGAAAATGTCTGAAATGCATAAAGCTAAGACAAGAGTAAGCTTTCTTCAGGATACAGTGGTGTCATATGATAACAACTTGATTTGCATATTATGTGAAACTTAAAAGTATACATTTGTATATTTGTACACGTTGCCATTTTATGTCCTTAAATTGTCAAAGTATTAACAGAAGGCTGTGTTATGAGAGGGTAGGAAAGTGACTTTTAAAAATATAACAGAGGAGATCTGAATTTCATTATAGACTGTCCTACATTATAACTTACTTTTTTGGTACATTTTTGTACATCAGAACTTCGTAGTTTGCGTTTATTACGCTGTAAAACTCATTTCTTGTTCTTTCAGCAACCGGGTTAACGTAATACACGGTTTAGACGTGCACTAAAACTTTGTGTGTAGATAGGGCGACAGATGGCGTGGCCCGTTTTACTTTTAAACTGGCAGACAGAAATAAAAACATATATATTTAAAATGCAATTAAGTAATTCCCCAGCCATTTATACTATTATATACTATTTTGTATAGAGTGTAACTGGTGCGTCATCACATAGATTTGCACTTGCAAAAAGAAGAAAAAGTGAATCCTGATCTTATGTTGCTTACTTTTGCTCTATTCACTGATAAATAGAGCCGTTATCTCAGTCCCAGTTCTTTAGCAGGCGCTTTAACAAAACGTTTCCGTATCATGCCCTTATGTGTTACTTGGTAAATGTAGTTTGTCGCTTTGTTGCTCCACCCACGTATATATTTACTTATAGCGTTTTTAACTACATCTCCCAGAATCCTTGCTAGTTGTCGCCAATGTGATCGGCGCGTGTACCCTACAAGGTTCCTGTATGTTTTCTAACAGGTTTATTAATGGAAATTACTCTGTCAGTGGGTTAATGCTTCATTGCTACACCGAGGGAGTTTTTTCATAAAACGGACAGAATGGGGTCTCGAATCAAGTAAGCACTGTTTCATAGCTTTTATTTTTATCAGGTTCTTAATAAGGATCCAGAATCATGTAGGCCAAGCCTGATATGTTGAATTGTGCCACAGAGGTTAACGAAATTTGCCTCAAATTGCAGTAATCGTACGTCATATTATCCATAGCGTTTGATTGCCCTCAACAAGTACTTTGGTAGTACGCCCTTTTAATGTCATTTACCAAACATTTCCATAAAGCGTGCACTATTTGCATATCTCATTTCAAAAACGCTTATTCTAAATAGGTAAGGTAATAAGGTTTCATATAGTTGTACATTATTGTAATCGATAATAATTTTTATTACAGTAAAATTGCGGTGTTTAGTACGTTCCATATGCATAGCTGCACCAATTAGTATGTTTTATAAACACAACATACAATAACACAATAATTATACTACTGCAGGGACAATTAGCCAGTTATTAAACTACTAAATATACATGCAAACACTGTGTGTGTGCGCGTGCGTGTGTGCGTGTGTGCGTGCGTCTGATATTGTGAAGCCATGCTATGTAGCGCTTTACAGGTTAATAAAATGATTTTGTAGTTAATGTAGTATTTTATGCAGAGACGATAGAATAGTAATTATATGATCAAACTTTCTAGTTCTAATTAGCACTAAAGCTGCTTTATTTTGATTGAGCTTGTTTATGTATATACCTGACCATCCAGTGAAAAGGACATTAGTTTAACCTTGAAGTTATAAACACATGAGACACAGATGAGTTTTCAGCATAATTGACAATGTATATTTCTTAAGAGATATTTTGCACATGAAAGAGAGTAAGTAGTAATATTAATGTGTGCCTCGAATAAGAGGTCTGAGCCCTGTCCCTTCATAACTGAGCTGGGTATTACAGAGAGCATTAATATGTAACATCAGTTTAGACAACTTATTCCTCATGGCCTTGGGTCTTCAAGTAATACCTCAGGTTTATTTGAATTTAGTAGAAAAAAAGTTACATGCCATTCAGTACTTTATTTCTCCTACAGAATCATCAGTCTTACTGACTATGTTAATACAATTGGGTTTGGCTAATATATATGTACATGTATGTATGTAAGTATATATGTATACAGTCATGTGAAAAAGTTAGGACACCCAATGAGAACCTTTGTCTTTTTGAACATATTTAAACATATGGACATTTGATCTTCATTTGAGCAGTATTGAGAGATGGAGCTTCTATAACTAAACAAATAAAACTGAAAAAATTACTTTTAAAAACAAGTTGTAAAATGTAATGAACAAAAATGGAAATTTAGACATTTCCTATAAAGATCTACCAGTCTCTGACATCGAATGGGAGAAAGTTTTTCCCACTCCTCCATGCAGAATTTCTTCAGCTGTGTGAGGTTTGAGGGGTTTCTTGCATGCACAGTCTGTTTCAAATCACCCCACAGCATCTCAGTAGGATTAACATCCGGGCTTTGACTGGGCCATTCCAGAACTCTCCATTTCTTTCTTTTAAGCCATTCCTTAGTGGATTTACTGAAATGTTTTGGGTCGTTGGACAGATATTCTTACATTTTCCTCAAGCACCCTCTGATACAGTGAATAATTCATCGTGGATTCTATAATGGAGAGCTTGCCAGGCCCTGCTGCTGCAAAGCAGCCCCAAACCTTGACATTTCCACCTCTATGCTTCACAGTTGTTATGAGGTTCTGTGCCCAAATAATTCAACTTTGGATTAATCTGTCCAAAGCACATTGTTCCAGAAGTCCTGGTCTTTGGTGTTCTCTGGTAAACTTTAGTCTTGCCCTGATGCTTTTTTTGACAGCAAGGGTTTCCTTCTTGCACACCTCCCATGAAAATCAAACTTGTGCAGTTTCTTTCTGATGGTAGATGCATGTACCTTGCAATCAACTGTGGCAAGAACTACCTGTAGGTCCCGTGATGACATTGTAGGATTATTGGAGACTCCTTTACGCATCTTGCGGTCTGCTCTTGAGCTGAACTTGCTAGGACGGCCTGACCTGGCCATGTTGGTAGTTGTTTTAAATGTTCTCCACTTGTAAATTATTTTCCGTACAGTGGAATGGCTGATTTTTAATTGCTTTGAGATCTATGCATCTACAACCTTCTTTCTGAAGGCCTCAAGGAGCTCTTTAGATCTCACCATGGTGATCCCACTTACTTCAACAATCAAGAGCAAACCAAAGTTTTTCCTCTTTATTTCCTGCAAAACAAACAAAAAACAAACACCTTTGGTTCTGTCAGGGTTTCAGCAGATTTGTGTTCTTGGACTGTTGTTTACTTAAACTAGAGTAAGGTAATGTTTACTATGGAAGCACTTCTGTAAGTCGCTCTGGATAAGAGCGTCTGCTAAATGCCGAAAATGTAAATGTAAACCAAACAAATTTCTGTGTTTTAAATAAAACTCCATTGTCCTCTAACGATGGTCTAATCATTGCAGCTGATGCGGTGCACTTGATTTAAATTTTAGACATTTTAAGTAGTAATAAATGTGGGGGTGTCCTAACTTCTATCAGGGTTTCAGCAGATTTGTGTTCCTGGACTGTTGCTTACTTAAACTAGAGTAAGGTAATGTTTACTATAAATGTGGGGGTGTCCTAACTTTTTCCTTACAATAAATTTCCATTTTTGTTCATTACATTTTACAATTTGTGTTTAAAAGTAATTAAAAAAATTTTTTTGTTTAGTTATGTAAGCTCAATCTCTCAGTACTGTTCAAATAAAGCTCAAATGTCCATATGTTTAAATATGTTCAAACAGACAAAGGTTTTCATGGGGTGTCCTAACTTTTTCGTATGACTGATTATGTATATCTATGTGTGTATATATATATATATATATATATATATATATATATATATACAGTATATACAGTGGGGAAAATAAGTATTTGATCCCCTGCTGATTTTGTAAGTTTACCCCCTTACAAAGACTTGAACAGTCTATAATTTTTATGGAAGGTTTATTTTAACAGAGAGAGACAGAATATCAACAAAAAATCCAGAAAAAAACATTAAATAAAGGTTATAAATTAATTTGTATTTAATTAAGGGAAATAAGTATTTGATCCCCTACCAACCAGCAAGAATTCTGACCCCCACAGACCGGAATTGTGCACATGAGGCACACAAATTAGTACTGTCCCTGTATAAAAGACTCCTGTCACAGAATCAGTTTCTTCCTTTCAAATCTCTCGACCACCATGGGCAAGACCAAAAAGCTATCAAAGGATATCAGGGACAAGATTGTAGACCTGCACAAAGCTGGAATGGGCTACAAGACCATCAGCAAGAAGCTTGGTGAGAAAGAGACCACTGTTGGCACGATAATTCAAAAATGGAAGAAATACAAGATCACAGTCAATCACCCTCACTCTGGAGCTCCATGCAAGATCTCACCTGGTGGGGTAAGAATGATTCTGAGAAAGGTGAGGTCAGCCCAGAATTACACGGGAGGAGCTTGTCAATGATCTCAAGGGAGCTGGGAGCACAGTCACCAAGAAAACCATTAGTAACACACTTCGCCGTAATGGATTGAGATCCTGCAGTGCCTGCAAAGTCCCTCTGCTCAAGAAGGGTCATGTACAGGGCCGTCTGAAGTTTGCCAATGAACACCTGAATGATTCAGTGAAAGCTTGGGAGAATGTGATATGGTCAGATGAGACCAATATTGAGCTCTTTGGCATCAACTCCACTCGCCATGTTTGGAGGCAGAGAAATGCCCAGTGGGGATGGTGTTCTTGGGGTCATATCCAGCATTTCTCTGCTCCCAGCTCCCTTGAGATCATTGACAAGCTCCTCCCGTGTAATTCTGGGCTGACCTCACCTTTCTCAGAATCATTCTTACCCCACGAGGTAAGATCTTGCATGGAGCTCCAGAGCGAGGGTGATTGCATTTTCGAATTATCGCACCAACAGTGGTCTCTTTCTCACCAAGCTTCTTGCTGATGGTCTTGTAGCCCATTCCAGCCTTGTGCAGGTCTACAATCTTGTCCCTGACGTCCTTTGATAGCTCTTTGGTCTTGCCCATGGTGATCGAGAGATTTGAAAGGAAGAAACTGATTCTGTGACAGGAGTCTTTTATACAGGGACAGGACTAATATGTGTGCCTCATGTGCACATAACCGGTCTGTGGGGGTCAGAATTCTTGCTGGTCGGTAGGGGATCAAATACTTATTTCCCTTAATTAAATACAAATTAATTTATAACTTTTATTTAATGTTGTTTTTCTGGATTTTTTGTTGATATTCTGTCTCTCTCTGTTAAAATAAACCTTCCATAAAAATTATAGACTGTTCAAGTCTTTGTAAGGGGGTAAACTTACAAAATCAGCAGGGGATCAAATACTTATTTTCCTCACTGTATATATACAGGGGTTGGGCAATGAAACTGAAACACCTGGTTTTTCACCATCGTCCTTGTCATTGCTGTGTATATTCCTCCAAGTGCTAACACCAAGCTGGCATTAAGTACACTGCTTACAACGATCAACACACTGCAGTCTGCTCACCCTGAAGGGATTTTCATGATAGCAGGAGACTTCAATCAAGCTAATTTGAAAACTGTCCTTCCCAAATTCTACCAATGTGTGACATGCGCCACCAGGGGCAGAAATACATTGGACCATGTTTACAGTAACATCAAAGAGGGATACAAAGTCTCCACCCTCCCCCACCTAAGCACGTCTGATCACCTATCACTCTTTCTCACACCTGCATACAGACCCATCATCAACAGAACAAAGCCTTCTGTGAAAACCATCAAGATCTGGCCAGAAGGAGCTTCCATTCAACTCCAGGACTGTTTTGAGTGCACTCACTGGGACCTATTTGCACAAGAAAACATAGAGGAATATACATCCACTGTCCTGTTTTACATACAGTCTTGTGTGGATAATGTCACTGTTGACAAGCACATCAGATGCTTTCCAAACAACAAGCCATGGATGACCAGGGAGGTTAAGTGCCGACTGAAGGACCGCAACACAGCCTTCAGGTCGGGAAATGGCGAACTTTACAGCACTGCCAGGTCCAACCTGAAGAGAGCCATCAAAGACGCAAAAGCAGCGTACAGGCTGAAGATGGAGGGCCATTTCAGTGATGGCAACCCCCGACATGCATGGGAAGGCATCCACCACCTCACAAACTACAAAGGCAATAAAAACACAATCACCAGTAGCAGTGACTCACTAGTGGAGGAACTGAATTATTTCTTTGCACGCTTTGAGGTGGATGCAGTGGAGGAAGCTGGAATTTCAGGGAAGGTACTTAAGGACTGTGCATATCAGCTGGCAGAGGTGTTCAAAAACATCTTCAACCTCTCTCTGTCCCACTGCACCGTCCCTAAATGTTTCAAGTCTGCCACCATTGTGCCTCTTCCAAAGAAAGCCACAATCAACAGCCTGAATGACTTCAGACCGGTGGCTCTCACCTCCACGGTGATGAAGTGCTTTGAAAAACTGGTTCTGAAGCACATACAGTCTTCACTCCCACCCACCCTGGACCAACATCAGTTTGCCTACAAAGGCAACAGGTCAACAGAAGACGCCATCAACACCGCTCTCCATGTAGCACTGACTCACCTGGAACATCAGGGAACATATGTGAGGATGCTGTTCGTGGATTTCAGCTCAGCGTTTAATACAGTTATTCCCAGCAGACTGGTATCCAAGCTGCTAAACCTGGGTGTCAGCCAGCACACATGCAGGTGGATTAAGGACTTTTTAACAAACCGCCCACAGTCTGTTAGGATGGGGGCCCATCTCTTCCCTGTTCTGACACTGAGTACTGGAGTTCCACAGGGCTGTGTGCTGAGCCCTCTTCTTTACTCCCTCTACACCCACGACTGTACACCAACCCACAGCACAAATTCAATCAAGTTTGCAGATGACACCACTGTAATTGGATTAATACAGAATGGAGATGAGTCTGCCTACAGGGAAGAAGTCCTCAAACTGTCTGAATGGTGCTCCATTAACAACCTGGCACTCAACACCTCTAAAACAAAAGAGATGGTCATCAGCTTCAGGAGACAGAGAGAGGAACCTACTCCCTTATACATCGGAGGAAACACAGTAGAGAGAGTGTCTAATTTCAAATTCTTAGGCACACACATCTCCCAGGACCTCACATGGACTACCAACACCACCTCTCTAGTGAAAAAAGCACAGAAGCGGCTCTACTTTTTAAGGACACTACGGAAAGCCAACCTGTCCAAGCAGCTACTGGTGTCCTTCTATCGCAGCACGGTGGAAAGCATACTCACCCATGGCATTCTGGTGTGGTATGCCAGCTGCTCTGAGGCTGACAAGAAGGCTCTTCAGAGGGTCATCAAATCAGCTCAGAGAACCATCAACACTGAGCTGCCTTCACTAGAGAACATTTACAGAACCCGATGCCTGCGTCGGGCCACAAACATCATAAAGGACTCATTTCATCCTTGTTGCAACCTGTTCTCCTTGTTGCCCTCTGGTAGGCGCTATAGGAGTATTAAGGCCCGTACTTCCAGACTCCTGAAAAGCTTTTACCCCTCCGCCATAAAAACACTAAACTATCAAACGTTACATTTTAGGAAATAATGTGCAATTTATAGGAACTGTGCAATAACCTTCTTCTTCTTTTCTTCTGTAAAGTTCTTAAAACCACTATATTTTTGGATCTAGATGTGTATATGTTTGTTTTGTAAATACATGTGTATATACAGTATATATGTCTGTGTGAACGTACATGTACCGTCAAGGAGATGCTCAAAATTTTCGTTGTGCACTGTGCAATGACAATAAAGGCATTCTATTCTATTCTATTCTATTCTATTTTAGACCACAATAATTTATTAGTATGGTGTAGGGCCTCCTTTTGCGGCCAATACAGCGTCAATTCGTCTTGGAAACAGGAGAGTTGAGGTGCACATTTAATTCTGCTGTGATTTGGGCAGCCGTGGTTTTATGTTTTTTGGATACAATCCGGGTTAGCACCCGAACATCCCTTTCAGACAGCTTCCTCTTGCGTCCACAGTTAATCCTGACATTACCCTGGATACCGTGGCTCTTGATACATCACAAAGACTTGCTGTCTTGGTCACAGATGCGCCAGCAAGACATGCACCAACAATTTGTACTCTTTTGAACTCTGGTATGTCACCCATAATGTTGTGTGCATTGCAATATTTTGAGCAAAACTGTGCTCTTACCCTGCTAATTGAACCTTCACACTCTGCTCTTACTGGTGCAATGTGCAATTAATGAAGATTGGCCACCAGACTGGTCCAATTTAGCCATGAAACCTCCCACACTAAAATGACAGGTGTTTCAGTTTCATTGTCCAACCCCTGTATATATATATATATATATTTATCACAAAAGTGAGTACACCCCTCACATTTCTGCAAATATTTCATTATTTCTTTTCATGGGACAACACTATAGACATGAAACTTGGATATAACTTAGAGTAGTCAGTGTACAGCTTGTATAGCAGTGTAGATTTACTGTCTTCTGAAAATAACTCCACACACAGCCATTAATGTCTAAATAGCTGGCAACATAAGTGAGTACACCCCACAGTGAACATGTCCAAATTGTGCCCAAATGTGTCGTTGTCCCTCCCTGGTGTCATGTGTCAAGGTCCCAGGTGTAAATGGGGAGCAGGGCTGTTACATTTGGTGTTTTGGGTACAATTCTCTCATACTGGCCACTGGATATTCAACATGGCACCTCATGGCAAAGAACTCTCTGAGGATGTGAGAAATAGAATTGTTGCTCTCCACAAAGATGGCCTGGGCTATAAGAAGATTGCTAACACCCTGAAACTGAGCTACAGCATGGTGGCCAAGGTCATACAGCGGTTTTCCAGGACAGGTTCCACTCGGAACAGGCTTCGCCAGGGTCGACCAAAGAAGTTGAGTCCACGTGTTCGGCGTCATATCCAGAGGTTGGCTTTAAAAAATAGACACATGAGTGCTGCCAGCATTGTGCATGTGTATCAATTACACTTTAACACAAACATTAACACATAACATTTTGGCATTGTAATCTCTCTCTGCCCACACAAAACTGAATAATAGCAGGCTAAACACTTCAATATATTTCAAAAGTTAACTGCTTAGTTTATAGTTACAGCTATTTCTTAAGTGTATGAACGTGTACGATTAGTTATGCCTGTAATCCAGAATTAAGTTCTATACCGTAACAAAAAATATGAATGTAAATGTTCATGTTGCAATGACAGTGATGTAAAATAATGTTAAAATAATTCAAAGTCCAAACATTTGAGTGGTTAGCGAGAACGCTACTTTACATGTCACACAAGCTCCATGCAAAACACGAGCACGGAAACGGTACAAATCCGATCTCTTCCCTACACACTCGCTCCCTACACCCTATAGTGCGCTTAACATTCTTAAAGGGCCAGACAATATATTTTATAATTCAAATTACACGACAGGTGAGACATTCTTTTTTCTTAATATAGCGCTTTTATTTAAGAAAAAATAGTTCTTACATAGGCAGGAAAATCTATGGCAGACAAGAGTCAGAACAGCGGATTGGGCGTAACGTTATTATTACTGTTTGCTCCTTTTTCTCAACACTTGTGCTCGATTTACACTGAAGATATATTTAGTAAATAAGTACATGTCCACGCATGCACGCGCTTGTGTTCATTTCCGGTTGAACTGATAAAAAATGTTGATTTTGAAAAATTAAAAGACGAGCCGTTTTTCAGTTTCTGCTTGTTAGCGCACAGCTAACGCTAACCAGTGTGGCTCTTCACTCGTCTCTCTGTGTTATCACCAGTGAGCACCCCACAGCCAATCAGCGAGCTCCAACCGCCTACCCCTCCCTCCCCTCCCACACTGTGGATGCGCGCATGTCCTAAAGTCTCAGTTGTAAAGGTAAACCTGAAGCAGAAATTTGGCGCTTCACATTTAAAAAATACTTCACCATTTTTGAATACCGTCACTATTTTTAAATACCGCGGTATACGGTAATATCGTCATACCGCCCAACCCTAGTGTGTGTGTGTGTGTGTGTGTGTGTGTGTGTGTGTGTGTGTGTGTGTGTGTGTGTGTGTGTATATATGTATATATATTAGGGCTGTCGAAGTTAACGCGATAATAACGCATTAACGCATTCTCAATTTAACGCGATTAAAAAAAATAGTGCCGTTAACGCAAATTCTAGTTCATGTTGAGACTTGACTGGTAGAACCAACGTTTTAATGTCGGACTTGCCACCGTTGTTCATTTGCGGTTTGTTAAAATAATATAACTGAGCGTCGTAGGGATGCACTTGCATAATAAAGAAATAAATACACGGTATATTCACAAGTTGTCGGGAGCAAAACACTTCATTAACTTAATCTGTTACGGCACTGAATACCGGAGTCAAGCACGCTAGTCCATGAACTATGGAAGCCCCAAAAGGGTCAAAACACACTCACTTCGTGTAGAAACGTCCACTTTTCACATTTCACTTAAAAAACCTTGTTTTCTATAACATTTACACAGATTTTATTTAATGCGATTAATCGCGATTAACTATATGAAATTCTGAGATTAATCGCGATTAAAAATTTTAATCGTTTGACAGCCCTAGTATATATATATATATATATATATATGTATATATATATATACAGTATATGTGTGTGTATATATACAGTGTATCACGAAAGTGAGTACACCCCTCACATTTCTGCAAATATTTCATTATATCTTTTCATGGGACAACACTATAGACATGAAACTTGGATATAACTAAGAGTAGTCAGTGTACAACTTGTATAGCAGTGTAGATTTACTGTCTTCTGAAAATAACTCAACACACAGCCATTAATGTCTAAATAGCTGCCAACATAAGTGAGTACACCCCACAGTGAACATGTCCAAATTGTGCCTAAAGTGTCAATATTTTGTGTGACCACCATTATTATCACTGCCTTAACCCTCCTGGGCATGGAATTCACCAGAGCTGCACAGGTTGCTACTGGAATCCTCTTCCACTCCTCCGTGATGACATCACGGAGCTGGTGGATGTTAGACACCTTAAACTCCTCCACCTTCCACTTGAGGATGCGCCACAGGTGCTCAATTGGGTTTAGTCAATCACCTTTACCTTCAGCTTCCTCAGCAAGGCAGTTGTCATCTTGGAGGTTGTGTTTGGGGTCGTTATCCTGTTGGAAAACTGCCATGAGGCCCAGTTTTCGAAGGGAGGGGATCATGCTCTGTTTCAGAATGTCACAGTACATGTTGGAATTCATGTTTCCCTCAATGAACTGCAGCTCCCCAGTGCCAGCAACACTCATGCAGCCCAAGACCATGATGCTACCACCACCATGCTTGACTGTAGGCAAGATACAGTTGTCTTGGTACTTCTCACCAGGGCGCCGCCACACATGCTGGACACCATCTGAGCCAAACAAGTTTATCTTGGTCTCGTCAGACCACAGGGCATTCCAGTAATCCATGTTCTTGGACTGCTTGTCCTCAGCAAACTGTTTGCTGGCTTTCTTGTGCGTCAGCTTCCTTCTGGGATGACGACCATGCAGACCGAGTTGATGCAGTATGCGGTGTATGGTCTGAGCACTGACAGGCTGACCTCCCACGTCTTCAACCTCTGCAGCAATGCTGGCAGCACTCATGTGTCTATTTTTTAAAGCCAACCTCTGGATATGACGCCGAACACGTGGACTCAACTTCTTTGGTCGACCCTGGCGAAGCCTGTTCCGAGTGGAACCTGTCCTGGAAAACCGCTGTATGACCTTGGCCACCATGCTGTAGCTCAGTTTCAGGGTGTTAGCAATCTTCTTATAGCCCAGGCCATCTTTGTGGAGAGCAACAATTCTATTTCTCACATCCTCAGAGAGTTCTTTGCCATGAGGTGCCATGTTGAATATCCAGTGGCCAGTATGAGAGAATTGTACCCAAAACACCAAATTTAACAGCCCTGCTCCCCATTTACACCTGGGACCTTGACACATGACACCAGGGAGGGACGACGACACATTTGGGCACAATTTGGACATGTTCACTGTGGGGTGTACTCACTTATGTTGCCAGCTATTTAGACATTAATGGCTGTGTGTTGAGTTATTTTCAGAAGACAGTAAATCTACACTGCTATACAAGCTGTACACTGACTACTCTAAGTTATATCCAAGTTTCATGTCTATAGTGTTGTCCCATGAAAAGATATAATGAAATATTTGCAGAAATGTGAGGGGTGTACTCACTTTTGTGATACACTGTATATATATATATATATATATATATATATATATATATATATATATATATATATATATATATATATACATACACAGTGAGGAAAATAAGTATTTGATCCCCTGCTTATTTTGTTTATACAGTGGGGTCAAAAAGTATTTAGTCAGCCACTGATTGTGCAGGTTCTCCTACTTAGAAAGATGAGAGAGGTCTGTAATTTTCATCATAGGTACACTTCAACTATGAGAGACAAAATGAGAAAAAAAAATCCAGGAAATCACATTAGGATTTTTGTAGGATTTTTAAAGAATTAATTTGTAAATTATGGTGGAAAATAAGTATTTGGTCAATAACAAAAGTTCAACTCAAGACTTTGTAACATAACCTTTGTTGGCAATGACCGAGGTCAAACGTTTCCTGTAAGTCTTCACCAGGTTTGCACACAATGTAGCTGGTATTTTTGCCCATTCCTCCATGCAGATCTCCTCTAGAGCAGTGAGGTTTTGGGGCTGTCGCTGGGCAACACGGACTCCACAAATTTTCTATGGGGTTGAGGTCTGGAGACTGGCTAGGCCACTCCAGGACCTTGAAATGCTTTTTACGGAGCCACTCCTTCGTTGCCCGAGCGGTGTGTTTGGGATCATTGTCATGCTGGAAGACCCAGCCACGTTCCATCTTCAATGCTCTCACTGATGGAAGGAGGTTTTGGCTTAAAATCTCACGATACATGGCCCCGTTCATTCTTCCCTTAACACGAATCAGTCGTCCTGTCCCCTTTGCAGAAAAACAGCCCCAAAGCATGATGTTTCCACCCCCATGCTTCACAGTAGGTATGGTGTTCTTGGGTTCTTCTTCTTCCTCCAAACACGACGAGTTTTTTTACCAAAAAGTTCCATTTTGGTTTCATCTGACCACATGATATTCTCCCAATCCTCTTCTGGATCATCCATATGCTCTCTGGCAAACTTCAGACTGGCCTGGACATGTACTGGCTTAAGCAGGGGGACACGCCTGGCACTGCAGGATTTGAGTCCCTCTCGGCGTAGTGTGTTACTGATGGTAGCCTTTGTTACTTTGGTCCCAGCTCTCTGCAGGTCATTCATCAGGTCCCTCCGTGTAGTTCTGGGATTTTTGCTCATCGTTCTCATGATCATTTTGACCCCACGGGATGAGATCTTGACCCCAAGGGAGATTATCAATGGTCTTGTATGTCTTCCATTTTCTTACAATTGCTCCCACAGTTGATTTATTCACACCAACCTGCTTGCCTATTGTACATTCAGCCTGGTGCAGGTCTACAATTTTCTTCCTGGTGTCCTTCGACAGCTCTTTGGTCTTGGCCATGGTTGAGTTTGGAGTCTGACTGTTTGAGGCTGTGGACAGGTGTCTTTTATACAGATAACGATGTCAAACAGGTGCCATTAATACAGGTAACGAGTGGAGGACAGAAGAGCTTCTTAAAGAATAAGTTACAGGTCTGTGAGAGCCAGAAATCTTGCTTGTTTGTTATTGACCAAATACTTATTTTTCACCATAATTTACAAATAAATTCTTTAAAAATCCTACAATGTGATTTCCTGGATTTTATCCCCTCATTTTGTCTCTCATAGTTGAAGTGTACCTATGATGAAAATTACAGACCTCTCTCATCTTTCTAAGCAGGAGAACCTGCACAATCAGTGGCTGACTAAATACTTTTTGACCCCACTGTATATAGTAGACGTCCCAGTGCTGCTTCCTGTGGAACACTAGGGTTGGGCGATATTGCCGATTTTCATACCGTCATACCGTCTTCAGGAAATACCGCGGTATACGGTATAACCGGGGGGGGGGGGTTTATTTTTTTAGATAAAAAAATAATCTTTTATTATCTAAAAAAGATAATAAATCTTTTTTATTATAAAAAGATTTAACAATCTGAACGTCAAACATTGCTTATCTTATCTGATCTATAATAAATACGCATAAGTATAAATGCATGTGTATCAATTACACTTTACCACAAACATTAACACAACATTTTGGCATTGTAATCTCTCTCTGCCCACACAAAACAGAATAATAGCAGGCTAAACACTTCAATATATTTCAAAAGTTAACTGCTTACTTTATAGTTACAGATATTTCTTAAAAGTGTATGAACGTGTACGATTAGTTATGCCTGTAATCCAGAATTAAGTTCTATACCGTAACAAAAAATATGAATGTAAATGTTCATGCTGCGATGACGGTGATGTAAAATAATGTTAAAATAATTCAAAGTCCAAACATTTGAGTGGTTAACGAGAACGCTACTTTAAATATCACACAAGCTCAGTGCAAAACACGAACACGGAAACGGTACAAATCCGATCTATTCCCTTCACACTCGCTCCCTACGCCCTATAGTGCGCTTAACTTTCTTAAAGGGCCAGACAATATATTTTATAATTCACATTACACGACAGGTGAGACGTTCTTTTTTTCTTAATATAGCGCTTTTATTTAGGAAAAAATAGTTCTTACATAGGCAGGAAAATCTATGGCAGACAAGAGTCAGAACAGCGGATTGGGCGTAACGTTATTATTACTGTTTGCTCCTTTTTCTCAACACTTGTGCTCGATTTACACTGAAGATATATTTAGTAAATAAGTACATGTCCGCGCATGTGTTCATTTCCGGTTGAACTGATAAAAAATGTTGATTTTGAAAAATTAAAAGACGAGCCGTTTTTCAGTTTCTGCTTGTTAGCTCACAGCTAACGCTAGCCAGTGTGGCTTTTCACTCGTCTCTCTGTGTTATCACCCCACAGCCAATCAGTGAGCTACAAGCTGAATACACCACTGAATTAGTCCTTCCTCTCTTATCAGCTATTTCGTCTGCTTCTTTTTCAACTGTGGACAGTGGCGGAGCCAGACAATTTTCATAGGGGTGGCCAAACTGAGACCATTGCTCACAGGGCTGGCACAGAAACTGTCTGATACCTTATTTTTTGTGAAAAACTAAAATATAGCCTATAACCTTAACATTATGAGGAAGAATTTCAAAGATATTCCTTTGCAATACTTAATCATTTGACTGCAAACTTGTGTGTACTGATGAGACTCATCTGAACCCCAGAACATGCTAGCGTGAATGCATGGAAAACAAATTGTAATTTTCTTTAAAGAATGTGATACATTCTGACCAACACTATTAAGCCAAATCAGCATTGAAAATTGATTTTACTTTTAATAGCCTTCTACAATGCTGGGGCTTCTTAAAACTGAATATTCTCTTTTCAATAGAAGTGTTATTTAAATGCTATTAAATTGTTTTTCTAAAAAAAAAAAACGCCCAATTTGGAGGAAAACCGCCCAATCTGGCAACACTGGAACGCGCAGAGTCCGTTCGTGCCTTTTACTCGTAGCGCGCAACAACTAATATTAGTTGTATTAGTACTCACTAGTATTAGTACTCAGTAGTAGTACTTTTTCTGTAATAGTGTTGGTGGTTGACGTTTATGTTGAGTGTATTACTGCACTATTTTGGTGGAGAACTACAGGGGTTGGACAATGAAACAAACACCTGGTTTTAGACCACAATAATTTATTAGTATGGTGTAGGGCCTCCTTTTGCGGCCAATACAGCGTCAATTCGTCTTGGAAATGACATATACAAGTCCTGCACAGTGGTCAGAGGGATTTTAAGCCATTCTTCTTGCAGGATAGTGGCCAGGTCACTACGTGATGCTGGTGGAGGAAAACGTTTCCTGACTCGCTTCTCCAAAACACCCCAAAGTGGCTCAATAATATTTAGATCTGGTGACTGTGCAGGCCATGGGAGATGTTCAACTTCACTTTCATGTTCATCAAACCAATCTTTCACCAGTCTTGCTGTGTGTATTGGTGCATTGTCATCCTGATACACGGCACCGCCTTCAGGATCCAATGTTTGAACCATTGGATGCACATGGTCCTCCAGAATGGTTCGGTAGTCCTTGGCAGTGACGCGCCCATCTAGCACAAGTATTGGGCCAAGGGAATGCCATGATATGGCAGCCCAAACCATCACTGATCCACCCCCATGCTTCACTCTGGGCATGCAACAGTCTGGGTGGTACGCTTCTTTGGGGCTTCTCCACACCGTAACTCTCCCGGATGTGGGGAAAACAGTAAAGGTGGACTCATCAGAGAACAATACATGTTTCACATTGTCCACAGCCCAAGATTTGCGCTCCTTGCACCATTGAAACCGACGTTTGGCATTGGCACGAGTGACCAAAGGTTTGGCTATAGCAGCCCGGCCGTGTATATTGACCCTGTGGAGCTCCCGACGGACAGTTCTGGTGGAAACAGGAGAGTTGAGGTGCACATTTAATTCTGCCGTGATTTGGGCAGCCGTGGTTTTATGTTTTTTGGATACAATCCGGGTTAGCACCCGAACATCCCTTTCAGACAGCTTCCTCTTGCGTCCACAGTTAAGTGTTGGATGTGGTTTGTCCTTCTTGGTGGTATGCTGACATTACCCTGGATACCGTGGCTCTTGATACATCACAAAGACTTGCTGTCTTGGTCACAGATGCGCCAGCAAGACGTGCACCAACAATTTGTCCTATACTGATATAATACGTAATATATATCGTTCGAATTTGTTTAAAAATCATATCACCGTTATTGAAACATTTTCTATCGCGATATATATCGATATCGAATTATTGTCCAGCACTAGTTTGAAATAGGACTATAATTAGACAGCACCTGTGGATCAAAATTAAACCTTTTAATCAGGGGGTTAATAACGGTTCATTTAAAAAAAAAAAAAAGGGGTACATAACCAATGCTAAGGGGTGTACTATAGTAAGCAGGGGTTCTATGATGGCAGGGAGTATTTTTTTTTACTAAGCGTGTCAAGTAAAATGATGTAAAAGTAAAATATGGTCAAGTAGACATGATGACTTTGTTTAATTAATGAAGTTTGGGTGATTAGGTGAAAGGATTGTAATTGGATAAGGCACTAATAGTACTCGTACTGCTCAGGGTGTATTGCTGATTATCAGGGGGATAAGGGACACTGAAGTTGTACTGTTTTTCTATCCTGTCATTAAAGGATGTTAGGTCTTTACTAGTACAATATGAGGGTTATTAGATTCCATTGCTGTTACATTTCTAGTAAGTTTTGATACTGTATCAAAAGGAATCTAGGATTATTTTAATTCTCTATTAAAGAGCAAACATATATAGTTGGCATTTATAATGGCATTTGTATACTCTTTTAGGACATCTTCCCCTGCTGCCTAATACACTTTTAGTGCAGTGTGCCATCACTGATTGTCGTGCTTTTTGCTTTGAAGCATGTGTGTGGTCATTATACCATGGAGCTAGCTCCTTCCTTCCATCATTTTAATTTTAACTAGTGCTAATTATATAAGGTTGAGTAAAATACTCATTCTAAATGTTGGGTTGCCTGTTTGAGCTGTTCAGGCTCTGATGTTGGCACAGTCATTAATTGTGGTAGAGTTGTCAATGAACATAGGTGCAGTTGGATACGTAATGGTATAGTAGTAGTAGTAGCAGCTTAGATTGATGGTGATGGTGTAGACCAGGGCTGCCCAATTTGGGGCCCGCGGGCCAAACCTGGCCCGCCGCCTCTTTCTTTTGGCCCGCCTCGCTTAGATCAAAGTAGTGCATACTTTTGTCAGTAGCTGGGAATTTCTTTCAACAGGTGTTTAACTGCCGATAACGCTAGCTGCAATTCATTAGCTGACCACAATTTTACATGAGACAGGAGAGGGGGGCGCTGTGGAGCTCCTGTCAGCAGACATCAAGTAATCTATGATGACACGAGTGAGGCTGTTAATCATGGAGTGTGTGAGGCAGTGGCATTGGATAAACGAACATTTAAAAACAGTTGGCAGCATGAATATTTTTTCACCGAAATAGATTAAACCGCAGTTTGCCTCATCTGCGGATAGAGAGTGGCTGTACTAAAGGAGTATAACATCAGTCGGCATTACGAAACAAAACATGCTCACCTGTTCTCAAAGTACAGTGGCGAGGAGAGAAAGGTAAATAATAATATTTTGCTTTGCATGTTTTTCTTTACAAATTTACATTTGTTCAAATATTTCTGCTCCTAAAAAGAAACATTTTCTAGCATCCGTTGAAATCAATAAAAGCACTGTTAATTAGGATAAAATCACTGTTAATTAGAATAGTAGTGTTTTATTTAACAATAAAAAACGTGATATATTTTAATTTAATGCAATATTAAAATTAGGGTGGGCGATTTTCACGATTAATTCGGTTAATTCGAATGAACGTTTTCAACCGATGTTAGAAATGTGACAATCGCGATTGTTTACATACTTTATATTTTAATTAAAATACCAACATGTCACGAGGCAGAAACTGACCAGACGCTCGCGGATTATAAATCAGGGAAAGTTTAATATCAAAAGGGCAAAAACAGTGTACAACAACAGGCAGAGTCCAAAACCAGAGGATAAACAGACAGGCAGCGAAAACCAAAACAGCTAAAACAGTAAATGGAAGACAACAAGGATTATACACGGTAACGGTTAGATTCAGAAATAAGGACCGCAAACACGATCAGCAAAACTTCACACTGAGGCTCACAAACAGAAGAGTTTAATTAAGATTCATGGAATCGAACACAGCTGAACTGAATCGCCAAAGCATGAGGACCGATCAGGATTGGCTGACCGGGGACTTGTGGTAGTCACGTGACAGTCCGGGGGAGCATGGAAATTGTAGTCCATATTGTTAGAAGCAGAACTTGCCCCCTCCATCCACCCCCCCAGTCACAAGAGGACAAAATCAAAGCTGAGTGATTACTTGATGTCCCCCCAGTGTAGTGATATGTAGTATGATGTAGTGACTCACTTCATTGGTGGAAACACTAAACAGGCTCGTGTTTCTTTTAAGAAACCTGTAAATAACTTTTTGTGGTTTTGCACTTTTCTTAATGCACTTTTCTTAATTTTCTTAAAGGAGGTTCTGCTGCACATTATTTAAAGTGAGTTGTTTGTGAGCTGTTCCTAAGAAGGATATAGCTAATTAAGATTTCTATTTTGTTTTAATTATTGTTAACTGTTGTTATATTGTTATTGTTATAAAGTTTGAGTCCCTTGAAAAGATAATTATAGGTGGTGCTGTTACTATTTTTACACTTCTGTAGTCTTTTAAATTAAAATGCAAAAAAAAAAAGTCTTTTTTTTCAATCGCCCAGCCCTAATTAAAACAACATAACCTTTAAGTTTTGGCCTGTGGCCCTTCACAGAGATAAAATTTTGGCCCCTTATAAGGAATTATTTGGGCACCCCTGGTGTAGACAAATATGATTAGTTAAACAGTTCTAATATTAACAATGTATGGTAGAACAACAAGCTTATCTATCAGTACCAAGAGTTAATATTGAGTCTAAGGTATGTATTTACTGGTCCAGGGGGCTGGTGAATTAGCTAGGATCGCCGACCTCTGGTCACAGATGTTACTATATCCAACGTAAACAATCACATTCTGCAGAAAAGTGTACTTGTCTAGCAGACTTGGAAGTTGTAGAAGAATTTCCGCGACTGAAAAAGAATGGATAATGGCTGAACTGTTGAATGTCTCTGACTATGAAATCTCCTGCAATTAGAGTTGCTGGTGGGGGAAGTTATGTTGAGCCTCTGTGTACAGACACAGCTGAGGCAGCCAGTTGGAGAGGAGAGTGGACGCATATTAGCTCTTGGCTAACAAGAAAGCGCACTAAAAAGAATTAATGTAAAAATACAGAGATTTTTAAAGTGTTTTTACTGCTGTGGCTATTTAATGATCCAGTCAGCAACCAGTTTTACGTGTCACACTGTCTGTATACCAGACTCAGTGATGTCTAGTGCAAGTGGCAAGTGTAAAGATAGAGTAAAACACTATGTAGCTGAAAACTTTATAAGATGAATTACCAGTGCATGATACGTTTTAAAATCAGAGTAATTAGAACTAATTCTAGAGGAAAGATTACTTGGCTTGCTGTTAATGGCTACAATGGGTTTACAGAGAACCAAACTCCACACTACTAAAAAAGCACATCAAATTAGTTTGTATATTAGCATGATATTGTTGTGTATTTCTTGCTGTTTGGTTAAAAGCACAATTATTTAACAATTGTTTTAGCAGAGGTGTATAAAGTACCTAAAAGCCATACTTGAGTAAAAGTACAACTATATAACCAGGAATTTACTTTAATAGAAGTGAGTCACCTTTTAGAATATTACTTGAAAACTATGAATCTTGTTCTTTTAAGCCTGTAAACCACCTTAACAATGGAGCCTACCTTACACCTACAGAAAAATTTTTACAGAACAAAATACATTTTCTTCCTTCCCTCTGAACATAATTTGTGCCAAATCATGATTATAATCAGCTGTTGACATTACCTGTTTGGAATCATGTTTTTTTAGTTTTTTTTTTACCTCATAAAGAGCCTTTAATGGCTCTGTTCCAACTTTTTGGAATGTGTTGTAGGCCTGAAATGCATGTATATGTATGTTAACAGTTGAAATGAAGTTGACCAGACAAAACATGAAATATATTGGGTTCATGTAGGATGGAAAAAGAGTCATTGTAAATGTAAGAAGCTCTGCATCTATTTTATTTGCATTTTCTATACTGTCCCAATTTTTTTGTGATTTGTGTTGTACATTCTTGTCGTAGATATATCCTAATAACCTAGAACCACTGAATTTTGGTTCATTTGCAATTCCAGCAAAATTTAGTGAATCGTTATATCAGTGGTTTGAATGTAATCGAAAATGTTACATCAGTGTGTTTCTTGAGGTTGAAGGGAGAGTTCTGAAATGCCGATATTTCTGTATCTTTCGGTAAACATAAGAGGCGTAGAATATTTTACTCCGATCGCTTTTAGAGAACTTGTTTGCACTTGTGTATTCATGTGCTTGACCTGCTACGATAAAAAAAAAAAAAAAAAAAAAAAGTTTCTCTGTTGTTTGTACTAGAGATGGGACGATCGATCGACTTTCAATCGATATCGGCCGATTTTCAATCAAAATATGCTATCGACGATCGGACGATATTTCCCAAATGTAGCCGATCCGATCACTTGATATATAAAGATCACGTTAAGTTAACAGCTCAGTGAATTGATCCAGACTTTGCGCTACAAAACACGAACCATCACATCACCATTCATCAACCATCATTCAGAAACCATCATGAAAGCTCTTCACGACCTAAAATAACAGAATTAACGTTGTGCATCATACATACGATGCAATTTTGCTGACTGAAATATTTACTTTAAAAAGATAATTCAACCCGGTCACATCTGAGCCGATTCTATCAGCACATTATTCAAACTCGTGTTCAGTTTGGTAACTCGTAAGTGGTTCTTGCTTTTGATGTAAATGAGAACAGAAACGTTACAGAGCCAATCAGAGGCAAAAGTTTATTCATTACCAAATTCGTTAGTTCAGGATCATCTGCTAAACTTTTAGGGTAATCAGAACTTTTAGCTCCACAGACGGAACGAGTCTGACTCGGTGACCGCTCTGTGGTAATAGCGGTTTAATTAAGCTTTTTAATTAAGCTTTTTAATGTAAGAAAGTCACACAAAATGTTCTGTAGTAGCTGGTGTTTATTTAAAACCACAGCATTTATTAATAACAGTAAAAACGGAGAGAGAAACTTACGCGTCACAGTCGACTCCTGAATCAGAATCATTTAAAGCGACACTGTGAACAAAGCGTTTTTTTAAAGAAACACACACACGCTGTTGCTTTCGGTTTATCTTCACTGTGAGGCTCTTTTTAAGTTTTTTTCAGACTAAACTGGATAACATTAAACCTGTGTGTGTGTGTG